>NW_027439812.1:0-300000 GCF_031893055.1 Leptodactylus fuscus
TATATCCAGTGCACATATATTATATATCCAGTGCACATACATTATATATATCCAATGCACATTTATTAAATATCCAGTGCACATATATTATATATATCTAATGCACATATAATAAATATACAGTGCACATATATTAAATATATCCAGTGCACATATATTAAATATATCCAGTGCACATATATTAAATATCCAGTGCACATATATTATATATATCCAAAGCACATACATTATATATATCCAGTGCACATATATTAAATATCCAGTGCACATATATTATATATCCAGTGCACATACATTATATATTTCCAGTGCACATATTTTATCAATATACAGTGCATATATATCAAATAACCAGTGCACAAATATTATATATCCAGTGCACATACATTATATATATCCAGCGCACATATATTAAATATCGTTTGCACATACATTATATATATCCAGTGCACATATATTAAATATCCAGTGCACATATATTAAATATATCCAGTGCACATATATTAAATATCCAGTGCACAAAAATTAAATATCCAGTGCACATAAATTATATATCCAGTGCACATACATTATATATATCCAGTGCACACCTATTTAATATTCAGTGCACATATATTATATTTCCAGTGCACATATATTATTTATATCCAGTGCACATATATTAAATATCCAGTGCACATATATTAAATATCCAGTGCACATAAATTATATATCTAGTGCACATACATTATATATATCCAGTGCACATTTATTAAATATCCAGTGCACATATATTATATATATCTAGTGCAAATATAATATATATAGTGCACATATATTAAATATTCAGTGCTCATATATTAAATATATCCAGTGCACATATATATTTAATATCCAGTGCACATATATTATATATATCCAAAGCACATATATTATATATATATATACAGTGCACATATATTAAACATCCAGTGCACATATATTATATATATCCAGTGCACATAAATTAAATATCCAGTGCACATATATTAAACATCCAGTGCACATATATTAAATATCCAGTGCACATAAATTATATATCCAGTGCACATAAATTATATAAACCCAGTGCACATTTGTTTAATATCCAGTGCACATATATTATATATATCCAGTGCACATATATTAAATATCCAGAGCACATATATGAAACATCCAGTGCACATATATTATATATATCCAGTGCACATAAATTAAATATCCAGTGCACATATATTAAACATCCAGTGCACATATATTATATATCCAGTGCACATATATTATATATATCCAGTGCTCATACATTATATATATCCAGTGCACATTTATTAAATATCCAGTGCACTTATATTATAAATATCCAGTGCACATATATTAAATTTCCAGTGCACATATATTAAATATATCCAGTGCACATATATTATATATCCAGTGCACATACATTATATATATCCAGTGCACATATATTAAATATCCAGTGCACATATACTATATATACAGTGCACATACATTATATATATCCAGTGCACATTTATTAAATATCCAGTGCAAACATATTATATATCCAGTGCACATACATTATATATCCAGTGCTCATACATTATATATATCCAGTGCACATTTATTAAATATCCAGTGCACTTATATTATAAATATCCAGTGCACATATATTAAATATCCAGTGCACATATATTATATATATCCAGTGCACATATATTAAATATCCAGTGCACATATACTATATATACAGTGCACATACATTATATATATCCAGTGCACATTTATTAAATATCCAGTGCACACATATTATATATCCAGTGCACATACATTATATATATCCAGTGCACATATATTAAATATCCAGTGCACATATATTAAATATCCAGTGCACATATACTATATATACAGTGCACATACATTATATATATCCAGTGCACAAAAATTAAATATCCAGTGCACATGAATTATATATCCAGTGCACATACATTATATATATCCTGTGCACATATATTAAATATCCTTTGCACATATATTATATATATCCAGTGCACATATATTAAATATCCAGTGCACACATATTATATATCCAGTGCACATACATTATATATATCCAGTGCACATATATTAAATATCCAGTGCACATATATTATATATATCCATTGCACACCTATTTAATATCCAGTGCACATATATTATATATCCAGTGCACATATATTATTTATATCCAGTGCACATATATTAAATATCCAGTGCACATATATTAAATATCCAGTGCACATATATTAAAAATCCAGTGCACATATATTATTTATATCCAGTGCACATATATTATATATCCAGTGCACATATATTATTTATATCCAGTGCACATATATTAAATATCCAGTGCACATATATTAAATATATCCAGTGCACATATATTAAATATCCAGTGCACATATATTATATATATCCAAAGCACATACATTATATATATCCTGTGCACATATATTAAATATCCAGTGCACATATATTATATATCCAGTGCACATACATTATATATTTCCAGTGCACATATTTTATCAATATACAGTGCATATATATCAAATAACCAGTGCACACATATTATATATCCAGTGCACATACATTGTATATATCCAGTGCACATATATTAAATATCGTTTGCACATATATTATATATATCCAGTGCACATACATTATATATATCCAGTGCACATATATTAAATATCCAGTGCACATATATTAAATATATCCAGTGCACATATATTAAATATCCAGTGCACAAAAATTAAATATCCAGTGCACATAAATTATATATCCAGTGCACATACATTATATATATCCAGTGCACACCTATTTAATATTCAGTGCACATATATTATATTTCCAGTGCACATATATTATTTATATCCAGTGCACATATATTAAATATCCAGTGCACATATATTAAATATCCAGTGCACATAAATTATATATCTAGTGCACATACATTATATATATCCAGTGCACATTTATTAAATATCCAGTGCACATATATTATATATATCTAGTGAAAATATAATATATATAGTGCACATATATTAAATATCCAGTGCTCATATATTAAATATATCCAGTGCACATATATTAAATATCCAGTGCACATATATTATATATATCCAAAGCACATATATTATATATATATCCAGTGCACATATATTAAATATCCAGTGCACATATATTAAACATCCAGTGCACATATATTATATATATCCAGTGCACATAAATTAAATATCCAGTGCACATATATTAAACATCCAGTGCACTTATATTATAAATATCCAGTGCACATATATTAAATATCCAGTGCACATATATTAAATATATCCAGTGCACATATATTAAATATCCAGTGCACATATATTATATATCCAGTGCACATACATTATATATATCCAGTGCACATATATTAAATATCCAGTGCACATATACTATATATACAGTGCACATACATTATATATATCCAGTGCACATTTATTAAATATCCAGTGCAAACATATTATATATCCAGTGCACATACATTATATATCCAGTGCTCATACATTATATATATCCAGTGCACATTTATTAAATATCCAGTGCACTTATATTATAAATATCCAGTGCACATATATTAAATATTCAGTGCACATATATTAAATATATCCAGTGCACATATATTAAATATCCAGTGCACATATATTATATATCCAGTGCACATACATTATATATATCCAGTGCACATATATTAAATATCCAGTGCACATATACTATATATACAGTGCACATACATTATATATATCCAGTGCACATTTATTAAATATCCAGTGCACACATATTATATATCCAGTGCACATACATTATATATATCCAGTGCACATATATTAAATATCCAGTGCACATATATTAAATATATCCAGTGCACATATATTAAATATCTAGTGCACAAAAATTAAATATCCAGTGCACATAAATTATATATCCAGTGCACATACATTATATATATCCAGTGCACATATATTAAATATCCTTTGCACATATATTATATATATCCAGTGCACATATATTAAATATCCAGTGCACACATATTATATATCCAGTGCACATACATTATATATATCCAGTGCACATATTTTAAATATCCAGTGCACATATATTATATATATCCATTGCACACCTATTTAATATCCAGTGCACATATATTAAATATCCAGTGCACATATATTAAATATCCAGTGCACATATATTAAAAATCCAGTGCACATATATTAAATATCCAGTGCACATATATTAAATATTCAGTGCACATAAATTATATATCTAGTGCACATACATTATATATATCCAGTGCACATTTATTAAATATCCAGTGCACATATATTATATATATCTAGTGCACATATAATATATATACAGTGCACATATATTAAATATCCAGTGCACATATATTAAATATATCCAGTTCACATATATTAAATATCCAGTGCACATATATTATATATATCCAAAGCACATATATTATATATATCCAGTGCACATATATTAAATATCCAGTGCACATATATTAAACATCCAGTGCACATATATTATATATATCCAGTGCACATAAATTAAATATCCAGTGCACATATATTAAACATCCAGTGCACATATATTAAATTTCCAGTGCACATAAATTATATATCCAGTGCACATAAATTATATATACCCAGTGCACATTTATTTAATATCCAGTGCACATATATTATATATATCCAGTGCACATATATTAAATATCCAGTGCACATATATTAAACATCTAGTGCACATATATTATATATATCCAGTGCACATAAATTAAATATCCAGTGCACATATATTAAACATCCAGTGCACATATATTATATATCCAGTGCACATATATTATTTATATCCAGTGCACATATATTAAATATCCAGTGCACATAAATTATATATACCCAGTGCACATTTATTTAATATCCAGTGCACATATATTATATATCCAGTGCACATATATTATATATATCCAGTGCAAATATATTAAATATTCAGTGCACATATATTAAATATCCAGTGCACATATATTATATATATCTAGTGCACATATAATAAATATCCAGTGCACATATATTAAACATCTAGTGCACATATATTAAATATCCAGTGCACATAAATTATATATCCAGTGCACATACATTATATATATCCAATGCACATTTATTAAATATCCAGTGCACATATATTATATATATCTAATGCACATATAATAAATATACAGTGCACATATATTAAATATCCAGTGCACATATATTAAATATATCCAGTGCACATATATTAAATATATCCAGTGCACATATATTAAATATCCAGTGCACATATATTATATATATCCAAAGCACATACATTATATATATCCAGTGCACATATATTAAATATCCAGTGCACATATATTATATATCCAGTGCACATACATTATATATTTCCAGTGCACATATTTTATCAATATACAGTGCATATATATCAAATAACCAGTGCACACATATTATATATCCAGTGCACATACATTATATATATCCAGTGCACATATATTAAATATCGTTTGCACATATATTATATATATCCAGTGCACATACATTATATATATCCAGTGCACATACATTAAATATCCAGTGCACATATATTAAATATCCAGTGCACAAAAATTAAATATCCAGTGCACATAAATTATATATCCAGTGCACATACATTATATATATCCAGTGCACACCTATTTAATATTCAGTGCACATATATTATATTTCCAGTGCACATATATTATTTATATCCAGTGCACATATATTAAATATCCAGTGCACATATATTAAATATCCAGTGCACATAAATTATATATCTAGTGCACATACATTATATATATCCAGTGCACATTTATTAAATATCCAGTGCACATATATTATATATATCTAGTGCAAATATAATATATATAGTGCACATATATTAAATATCCAGTGCTCATATATTAAATATATCCAGTGCACATATATATTTAATATCCAGTGCACATATATTATATATATCCAAAGCACATATATTATATATATATCCAGTGCACATATATTAAACATCCAGTGCACATATATTA
Organism: Leptodactylus fuscus; assembly: GCF_031893055.1. Classification (NCBI taxonomy): domain Eukaryota; kingdom Metazoa; phylum Chordata; class Amphibia; order Anura; family Leptodactylidae; genus Leptodactylus; species Leptodactylus fuscus. Next base: position 6,155 of record NW_027439812.1, read on the forward strand.
TATATATCCAGTGCACATAAATTAAATATCCAGTGCACATATATTAAACATCCAGTGCACATATATTAAATATCCAGTGCACATAAATTATATATCCATTGCACATAAATTATATAAACCCAGTGCACATTTATTTAATATCCAGTGCACATATATTATATATATCCAGTGCACATATATTAAATATCCAGTGCACATATATTAAACATCCAGTGCACATATATTATATATATCCAGTGCACATAAATTAAATATCCAGTGCACATATATTAAACATCCAGTGCACATATATTATATATCCAGTGCACATATATTATATATTCAGTGCTCATACATTATATATATCCAGTGCACATTTATTAAATATCCAGTGCACTTATATTATAAATATCCAGTGCACATATATTAAATATCCAGTGCACATATATTAAATATATCCAGTGCACATATATTAAATATCCAGTGCACATATATTATATATCCAGTGCACATACATTATATATATCCAGTGCACATATATTAAATATCCAGTGCACATATACTATATATACAGTGCACATACATTATATATATCCAGTGCACATTTATTAAATATCCAGTGCAAACATATTATATATCCAGTGCACATACATTATATATCCAGTGCTCATACATTATATATATCCAGTGCACATTTATTAAATATCCAGTGCACTTATATTATAAATATCCAGTGCACATACATTATATATATCCAGTGCACATATATTAAATATCCAGTGCACATATACTATATATACAGTGCACATACATTATATATATCCAGTGCACATTTATTAAATATCCAGTGCACACATATTATATATCCAGTGCACATACATTATATATATCCAGTGCACATATATTAAATATCCAGTGCACATATATTAAATATATCCAGTGCACATATATTAAATATCCAGTGCACAAAAATTAAATATCCAGTGCACATAAATTAAATATCCAGTGCACATATATTAAACATCCAGTGCACATATATTAAATATCCAGTGCACATAAATTATATATCCAGTGCACATAAATTATATATACCCAGTGCACATAAATTATATATCTAGTGCACATACATTATATATATCCAGTGCACATTTATTAAATATCCAGTGCACATATATTATATATATCTAGTGCACATATAATATATATACAGTGCACATATATTAAATATCCAGTGCACATATATTAAATATATCCAGTTCACATATATTAAATATCCAGTGCACATATATTATATATATCCAAAGCACATATATTATATATATCCAGTGCACATATATTAAATATCCAGTGCACATATATTAAACATCCAGTGCACATATATTATATATATACAGTGCACATTTATTTAATATCCAGTGCACATATATTATATATATCCAGTGCAAATATATTAAATATTCAGTGCACATATATTAAATATCCAGTGCACATATATTATATATATCTAGTGCACATATAATAAATATCCAGTGCACATATATTAAACATCTAGTGCACATATATTAAATATCCAGTGCACTTAAATTATATATCCAGTGCACATACATTATATATATCCAATGCACATTTATTAAATATCCAGTGCACATATATTATATATATCTAATGCACATATAATAAATATACAGTGCACATATATTAAATATCCAGTGCACATATATTAAATATATCCAGTGCACATATATTAAATATATCCAGTGCACATATATTAAATATCCAGTGCACATATATTATATATATCCAAAGCACATACATTATATATATCCAGTGCACATATATTAAATATCCAGTGCACATATATTATATATCCAGTGCACATACATTATATATTTCCAGTGCACATATTTTATCAATATACAGTGCATATATATCAAATAACCAGTGCACACATATTATATATCCAGTGCACATACATTATATATATCCAGTGCACATATATTAAATATCGTTTGCACATATATTATATATATCCAGTGCACATACATTATATATATCCAGTGCACATATATTAAATATCCAGTGCACATATATTAAATATATCCAGTGCACATATATTAAATATCCAGTGCACAAAAATTAAATATCCAGTGCACATAAATTATATATCCAGTGCACATACATTATGTATATCCAGTGCACACCTATTTAATATTCAGTGCACATATATTATATTTCCAGTGCACATATATTATTTATATCCAGTGCACATATATTAAATATCCAGTGCACATATATTAAATATCCAGTGCACATAAATTATATATCTAGTGCACATACATTATATATATCCAGTGCACATTTATTAAATATCCAGTGCACATATATTATATATATCTAGTGCAAATATAATATATATAGTGCACATATATTAAATATCCAGTGCTCATATATTAAATATATCCAGTGCACATATATTAAATATCCAGTGCACATATATTATATATATCCAAAGCACATATATTATATATATATCCAGTGCACATATATTAAATATCCAGTGCACATATATTAAACATCCAGTGCACATATATTATATATATCCAGTGCACATAAATTAAATATCCAGTGCACATATATTAAACATCCAGTGCACATATATTAAATATCCAGTGCACATAAATTATATATCCAGTGCACATAAATTATATAAACCCAGTGCACATTTATTTAATATCCAGTGCACATATATTATATATATCCAGTGCACATATATTAAATATCCAGTGCACATATATTAAACATCCAGTGCACATATATTATATATATCCAGTGCACATGAATTAAATATCCAGTGCACATATATTAAACATCCAGTGCACATATATTATATATCCAGTGCACATATATTATATATATCCAGTGCTCATACATTATATATATCCAGTGCACATTTATTAAATATCCAGTGCACTTATATTATAAATATCCAGTGCACATATATTAAATATCCAGTGCACATATATTAAATATATCCAGTGCACATATATTAAATATCCAGTGCACATATATTATATATCCAGTGCACATACATTATATATATCCAGTGCACATATATTAAATATCCAGTGCACATATACTATATATACAGTGCACATACATTATATATATCCAGTGCACATTTATTAAATATCCAGTGCAAACATATTATATATCCAGTGCACATACATTATATATCCAGTGCTCATACATTATATATATCCAGTGCACATTTATTAAATATCCAGTGCACTTATATTATAAATATCCAGTGCACATATATTAAATATCCAGTGCACATATATTAAATATATCCAGTGCACATATATTAAATATCCAGTGCACATATATTATATATCCAGTGCACATACATTATATATATCCAGTGCACATATATTAAATATCCAGTGCACATATACTATATATACAGTGCACATACATTATATATATCCAGTGCACATTTATTAAATATCCAGTGCACACATATTATATATCCAGTGCACATACATTATATATATCCAGTGCACATATATTAAATATCCAGTGCACATATATTAAATATATCCAGTGCACATATATTAAATATCCAGTGCACAAAAATTAAATATCCAGTGCACATAAATTATATATCCAGTGCACATACATTATATATATCCAGTGCACATATATTAAATATCCTTTGCACATATATTATATATATCCAGTGCACATATATTAAATATCCAGTGCACACATATTACATATCCAGTGCACATACATTATATATATCCAGTGCACATATATTAAATATCCAGTGCACATATATTATATATATCCATTGCACACCTATTTAATATCCAGTGCACATATATTATATATCCAGTGCACATATATTATTTATATCCAGTGCACATATATTAAATATCCAGTGCACATATACTAAATATCCAGTGCACATATATTAAAAATCCAGTGCACATATATTAAATATCCAGTGCACATATATTAAATATTCAGTGCACATAAATTATATATCTAGTGCACATACATTATATATATCCAGTGCACATTTATTAAATATCCAGTGCACATATATTATATATATCTAGTGCACATATAATATATATACAGTGCACATATATTAAATATCCAGTGCACATATATTAAATATATCCAGTTCACATATATTAAATATCCAGTGCACATATATTATATATATCCAAAGCACATATATTATATATATCCAGTGCACATATATTAAATATCCAGTGCACATATATTAAACATCCAGTGCACATATATTATATATATCCAGTGCACATAAATTAAATATCCAGTGCACATATATTAAATATCCAGTGCACATATATTAAATATATCCAGTTCACATATATTAAATATCCAGTGCACATATATTATATATATCCAAAGCACATATATTATATATATCCAGTGCACATATATTAAATATCCAGTGCACATATATTAAACATCCAGTGCACATATATTATATATATCCAGTGCACATAAATTAAATATCCAGTGCACATATATTAAACATCCATTGCACATATATTAAATTTCCAGTGCACATAAATTATATATCCAGTGCACATAAATTATATATACCCAGTGCACATTTATTTAATATCCAGTGCACATATATTATATATATCCAGTGCACATATATTAAATATCCAGTGCACATATATTAAACATCTAGTGCACATATATTATATATATCCAGTGCACATAAATTAAATATCCAGTGCACATATATTAAACATCCAGTGCACATATATTATATATCCAGTGCACATATATTATTTATATCCAGTGCACATATATTAAATATCCAGTGCACATAAATTATATATACCCAGTGCACATTTATTTAATATCCAGTGCACATATATTATATATCCAGTGCACATATATTATATATATCCAGTGCAAATATATTAAATATTCAGTGCACATATATTAAATATCCAGTGCACATATATTATATATATCTAGTGCACATATAATAAATATCCAGTGCACATATATTAAACATCTAGTGCACATATATTAAATATCCAATGCACATAAATTATATATCCAGTGCACATACATTATATATATCCAATGCACATTTATTAAATATCCAGTGCACATATATTATATATCCAGTGCACATACATTATATATATCCAATGCACATTTATTAAATATCCAGTGCACATATATTATATATATCTAATGCACATATAATAAATATACAGTGCACATATATTAAATATATCCAGTGCACATATATTAAATATATCCAGTGCACATATATTAAATATCCAGTGCACATATATTATATATATCCAAAGCACATACATTATATATATCCAGTGCACATATATTAAATATCCAGTGCACATATATTATATATCCAGTGCACATACATTATATATTTCCAGTGCACATATTTTATCAATATACAGTGCATATATATCAAATAACCAGTGCACAAATATTATATATCCAGTGCACATACATTATATATATCCAGCGCACATATATTAAATATCGTTTGCACATACATTATATATATCCAGTGCACATATATTAAATATCCAGTGCACATATATTAAATATATCCAGTGCACATATATTAAATATCCAGTGCACAAAAATTAAATATCCAGTGCACATAAATTATATATCCAGTGCACATACATTATATATATCCAGTGCACACCTATTTAATATTCAGTGCACATATATTATATTTCCAGTGCACATATATTATTTATATCCAGTGCACATATATTAAATATCCAGTGCACATATATTAAATATCCAGTGCACATATACTATATATACAGTGCACATACATTATATATATCCAGTGCACATTTATTAAATATCCAGTGCAAACATATTATATATCCAGTGCACATACATTATATATCCAGTGCTCATACATTATATATATCCAGTGCACATTTATTAAATATCCAGTGCACTTATATTATAAATATCCAGTGCACATATATTAAATATCCAGTGCACATATATTAAATATATCCAGTGCACATATATTAAATATCCAGTGCACATATATTATATATCCAGTGCACATACATTATATATATCCAGTGCACATATATTAAATATCCAGTGCACATATACTATATATACAGTGCACATACATTATATATATCCAGTGCACATTTATTAAATATCCAGTGCACACATATTATATATCCAGTGCACATACATTATATATATCCAGTGCACATATATTAAATATCCAGTGCACATATATTAAATATATCCAGTGCACATATATTAAATATCCAGTGCACAAAAATTAAATATCCAGTGCACATAAATTATATATCCAGTGCACATACATTATATATATCCAGTGCACATATATTAAATATCCTTTGCACATATATTATATATATCCAGTGCACATATATTAAATATCCAGTGCACACATATTACATATCCAGTGCACATACATTATATATATCCAGTGCACATATATTAAATATCCAGTGCACATATATTATATATATCCATTGCACACCTATTTAATATCCAGTGCACATATATTATATATCCAGTGCACATATATTATTTATATCCAGTGCACATATATTAAATATCCAGTGCACATATACTAAATATCCAGTGCACATATATTAAAAATCCAGTGCACATATATTAAATATCCAGTGCACATATATTAAATATTCAGTGCACATAAATTATATATCTAGTGCACATACATTATATATATCCAGTGCACATTTATTAAATATCCAGTGCACATATATTATATATATCTAGTGCACATATAATATATATACAGTGCACATATATTAAATATCCAGTGCACATATATTAAATATATCCAGTTCACATATATTAAATATCCAGTGCACATATATTATATATATCCAAAGCACATATATTATATATATCCAGTGCACATATATTAAATATCCAGTGCACATATATTAAACATCCAGTGCACATATATTATATATATCCAGTGCACATAAATTAAATATCCAGTGCACATATATTAAACATCCAGTGCACATATATTAAATTTCCAGTGCACATAAATTATATATCCAGTGCACATAAATTATATATACCCAGTGCACATTTATTTAATATCCAGTGCACATATATTATATATATCCAGTGCACATATATTAAATATCCAGTGCACATATATTAAACATCTAGTGCACATATATTATATATATCCAGTGCACATAAATTAAATATCCAGTGCACATATATTAAACATCCAGTGCACATATATTATATATCCAGTGCACATATATTATATATCCAGTGCACATATATTATTTATATCCAGTGCACATATATTAAATATCCAGTGCACATAAATTATATATACCCAGTGCACATTTATTTAATATCCAGTGCACATATATTATATATCCAGTGCACATATATTATATATATCCAGTGCAAATATATTAAATATTCAGTGCACATATATTAAATATCCAGTGCACATATATTATATATATCTAGTGCACATATAATAAATATCCAGTGCACATATATTAAACATCTAGTGCACATATATTAAATATCCAGTGCACATAAATTATATATCCAGTGCACATACATTATATATATCCAATGCACATTTATTAAATATCCAGTGCACATATATTATATATCCAGTGCACATACATTATATATATCCAATGCACATTTATTAAATATCCAGTGCACATATATTATATATATCTAATGCACATATAATAAATATACAGTGCACATATATTAAATATATCCAGTGCACATATATTAAATATATCCAGTGCACATATATTAAATATCCAGTGCACATATATTATATATATCCAAAGCACATACATTATATATATCCAGTGCACATATATTAAATATCCAGTGCACATATATTATATATCCAGTGCACATACATTATATATTTCCAGTGCACATATTTTATCAATATACAGTGCATATATATCAAATAACCAGTGCACAAATATTATATATCCAGTGCACATACATTATATATATCCAGCGCACATATATTAAATATCGTTTGCACATACATTATATATATCCAGTGCACATATATTAAATATCCAGTGCACATATATTAAATATATCCAGTGCACATATATTAAATATCCAGTGCACAAAAATTAAATATCCAGTGCACATAAATTATATATCCAGTGCACATACATTATATATATCCAGTGCACACCTATTTAATATTCAGTGCACATATATTATATTTCCAGTGCACATATATTATTTATATCCAGTGCACATATATTAAATATCCAGTGCACATATATTAAATATCCAGTGCACATAAATTATATATCTAGTGCACATACATTATATATATCCAGTGCACATTTATTAAATATCCAGTGCACATATATTATATATATCTAGTGCAAATATAATATATATAGTGCACATATATTAAATATTCAGTGCTCATATATTAAATATATCCAGTGCACATATATATTTAATATCCAGTGCACATATATTATATATATCCAAAGCACATATATTATATATATATATACAGTGCACATATATTAAACATCCAGTGCACATATATTATATATATCCAGTGCACATAAATTAAATATCCAGTGCACATATATTAAACATCCAGTGCACATATATTAAATATCCAGTGCACATAAATTATATATCCAGTGCACATAAATTATATAAACCCAGTGCACATTTGTTTAATATCCAGTGCACATATATTATATATATCCAGTGCACATATATTAAATATCCAGAGCACATATATGAAACATCCAGTGCACATATATTATATATATCCAGTGCACATAAATTAAATATCCAGTGCACATATATTAAACATCCAGTGCACATATATTATATATCCAGTGCACATATATTATATATATCCAGTGCTCATACATTATATATATCCAGTGCACATTTATTAAATATCCAGTGCACTTATATTATAAATATCCAGTGCACATATATTAAATTTCCAGTGCACATATATTAAATATATCCAGTGCACATATATTATATATCCAGTGCACATACATTATATATATCCAGTGCACATATATTAAATATCCAGTGCACATATACTATATATACAGTGCACATACATTATATATATCCAGTGCACATTTATTAAATATCCAGTGCAAACATATTATATATCCAGTGCACATACATTATATATCCAGTGCTCATACATTATATATATCCAGTGCACATTTATTAAATATCCAGTGCACTTATATTATAAATATCCAGTGCACATATATTAAATATCCAGTGCACATATATTATATATATCCAGTGCACATATATTAAATATCCAGTGCACATATACTAAATATACAGTGCACATACATTATATATATCCAGTGCACATTTATTAAATATCCAGTGCACACATATTATATATCCAGTGCACATACATTATATATATCCAGTGCACATATATTAAATATCCAGTGCACATATATTAAATATCCAGTGCACATATACTATATATACAGTGCACATACATTATATATATCCAGTGCACAAAAATTAAATATCCAGTGCACATGAATTATATATCCAGTGCACATACATTATATATATCCTGTGCACATATATTAAATATCCTTTGCACATATATTATATATATCCAGTGCACATATATTAAATATCCAGTGCACACATATTATATATCCAGTGCACATACATTATATATATCCAGTGCACATATATTAAATATCCAGTGCACATATATTATATATATCCATTGCACACCTATTTAATATCCAGTGCACATATATTATATATCCAGTGCACATATATTATTTATATCCAGTGCACATATATTAAATATCCAGTGCACATATATTAAATATCCAGTGCACATATATTAAAAATCCAGTGCACATATATTAAATATCCAGTGCACATATATTAAATATTCAGTGCACATAAATTATATATCTAGTGCACATACATTATATATATCCAGTGCACATTTATTAAATATCCAGTGCACATATATTATATATATCTAGTGCACATATAATATATATAGTGCACATATATTAAATATCCAGTGCTCATATATTAAATATATCCAGTGCACATATATTAAATATCCAGTGCACATATATTAAACATCCAGTGCACATATATTATATATATCCAGTGCACATAAATTAAATATCCAGTGCACATATATTAAACATACAGTACACATATATTAAATATCCAGTGCACATAAATTATATATCCAGTCCACATAAATTATATAAACCCAGTGCACATTTATTTTATATCCAGTGCACATAAATTATATATATCCAGTGCACATATATTAAATATCCAGTGCACATATATTAAACATCCAGTGCATATATATTATATATATCCAGTGCACATAAATTAAATATCCAGTGCACATATATTAAACATCCAGTGCACATATATTATATATCCAGTGCACATATTATATATATATATCCAGTGCACATATATTAAATATCCAGTGCACATAAATTAAATATCCAGTGCACATAAATTATATATCCAGTGCACATAAATTATATATACCCAGTGCACATTTATTTAATATCCAGTGCACATATATTATATTTCCAGTGCACATATATTATATATATCCAGTGCAAATATATTAAATATTCAGTGCACATATATTAAATATCCAGTGCACATATAATAAATTTCCAGTGCACATATATTATATATCCAGTGCACAGACATTATATATATCCAGTGCACATATATTAAATATATCCAGTTCACATATATTAAATATCCAGTGCACATATATTATATATATCCAAAGCACATATATTATATATATCCAGTGCACATATATTAAATATCCAGTGCACATATATTAAACATCCAGTGCATATATATTATATATATCCAGTGCACATAAATTAAATATCCAGTGCACATATATTAAACATCCAGTGCACATATATTATATATCCAGTGCACATATTATATATATATATCCAGTGCACATATATTAAATATCCAGTGCACATAAATTAAATATCCAGTGCACATAAATTATATATCCAGTGCACATAAATTATATATACCCAGTGCACATTTATTTAATATCCAGTGCACATATATTATATTTCCAGTGCACATATATTATATATATCCAGTGCAAATATATTAAATATTCAGTGCACATATATTAAATATCCAGTGCACATATAATAAATTTCCAGTGCACATATATTATATATCCAGTGCACAGACATTATATATATCCAGTGCACATATATTAAATATATCCAGTTCACATATATTAAATATCCAGTGCAAATATATTATATATATCCAAAGCACATATATTATATATATCCAGTGCACATATATTAAATATCCAGTGCACATATATTAAACATCCAGTGCACATATATTATATATATCCAGTGCACATAAATTAAATATCCAGTGCACATATATTAAACATCCAGTGCACATATATTAAATTTCCAGTGCACATAAATTAAATATCCAGTGCACATAAATTATATATACCCAGTGCACATTTATTTAATATCCAGTGCACATATATTATATATATCCAGTGCACATATATTAAATATCCAGTGCACATATATTAAACATCTAGTGCACATATATTATATATATCCAGTGCACATAAATTAAATATCCAGTGCACATATATTAAACATCCAGTGCACATATATTATATATCCAGAGCACATATATTATTTATATCCAGTGCACATATATTAAATATCCAGTGCACATAAATTATATATACCCAGTGCACATTTATTTAATATCCAGTGCACATATATTATATTTCCAGTGCACATATATTATATATATCCAGTGCAAATATATTAAATATTCAGTGCACATATATTAAATATCCAGTGCACATATATTAAATATCCAGTGCACATAAATTATATATCTAGTGCACATACATTATATATATCCAGTGCACATTTATTAAATATCCAGTGCACATATATTATATATATCTAGTGCACATATAATATATATAGTGCACATATATTAAATATCCAGTGCTCATATATTAAATATATCCAGTGCACATATATTAAATATCCAGTGCACATATATTAAACATCCAGTGCACATATATTATATATATCCAGTGCACATAAATTAAATATCCAGTGCACATATATTAAACATACAGTACACATATATTAAATATCCAGTGCACATAAATTATATATCCAGTCCACATAAATTATATAAACCCAGTGCACATTTATTTTATATCCAGTGCACATAAATTATATATATCCAGTGCACATATATTAAATATCCAGTGCACATATATTAAACATCCAGTGCATATATATTATATATATCCAGTGCACATAAATTAAATATCCAGTGCACATATATTAAACATCCAGTGCACATATATTATATATCCAGTGCACATATTATATATATATATATCCAGTGCACATATATTAAATATCCAGTGCACATAAATTAAATATCCAGTGCACATAAATTATATATCCAGTGCACATAAATTATATATACCCAGTGCACATTTATTTAATATCCAGTGCACATATATTATATTTCCAGTGCACATATATTATATATATCCAGTGCAAATATATTAAATATTCAGTGCACATATATTAAATATCCAGTGCACATATAATAAATTTCCAGTGCACATATATTATATATATCCAGTGCACATATATTAAATATATCCAGTTCACATATATTAAATATCCAGTGCACATATATTATATATATCCAAAGCACATATATTATATATATCCAGTGCACATATATTAAATATCCAGTGCACATATATTAAACATCCAGTGCACATATATTATATATATCCAGTGCACATAAATTAAATATCCAGTGCACATATATTAAACATCCAGTGCACATATATTAAATTTCCAGTGCACATAAATTATATATCCAGTGCACATAAATTATATATACCCAGTGCACATATATTAAATATCCAGTGCACATATATTATATATATCCAGTGCACATATATTAAATATCCAGTGCACATATATTAAACATCCAGTGCACATATATTATATATCATCTCCAGTGCACATAAATTAAATATCCAGTGCAAACAATATATTAAACATCCAGTGCACATATATTATATATCCAATATATTATTTATATCCAGTGCACATATATTAAATATCCAGTGCACATAAATTATATATACCCAGTGCACATTTATTTAATATCCAGTGCACATATATTATATTTCCAGTGCACATATATTATATATATCCAGTGCAAATATATTAAATATTCAGTGCACATATATTAAATATCCAGTGCACATATATTAAATATCCAGTGCACATAAATTATATATCTAGTGCACATACATTATATATATCCAGTGCACATTTATTAAATATCCAGTGCACATATATTATATATATCTAGTGCACATATAATATATATAGTGCACATATATTAAATATCCAGTGCTCATATATTAAATATATCCAGTGCACATATATTAAATATCCAGTGCACATATATTAAACATCCAGTGCACATATATTATATATATCCAGTGCACATAAATTAAATATCCAGTGCACATATATTAAACATACAGTACACATATATTAAATATCCAGTGCACATAAATTATATATCCAGTCCACATAAATTATATAAACCCAGTGCACATTTATTTTATATCCAGTGCACATAAATTATATATATCCAGTGCACATATATTAAATATCCAGTGCACATATATTAAACATCCAGTGCATATATATTATATATATCCAGTGCACATAAATTAAATATCCAGTGCACATATATTAAACATCCAGTGCACATATATTATATATCCAGTGCACATATTATATATATATATCCAGTGCACATATATTAAATATCCAGTGCACATAAATTAAATATCCAGTGCACATAAATTATATATCCAGTGCACATAAATTATATATACCCAGTGCACATTTATTTAATATCCAGTGCACATATATTATATTTCCAGTGCACATATATTATATATATCCAGTGCAAATATATTAAATATTCAGTGCACATATATTAAATATCCAGTGCACATATAATAAATTTCCAGTGCACATATATTATATATCCAGTGCACAGACATTATATATATCCAGTGCACATATATTAAATATATCCAGTTCACATATATTAAATATCCAGTGCACATATATTATATATATCCAAAGCACATATATTATATATATCCAGTGCACATATATTAAATATCCAGTGCACATATATTAAACATCCAGTGCACATATATTATATATATCCAGTGCACATAAATTAAATATCCAGTGCACATATATTAAACATCCAGTGCACATATATTAAATTTCCAGTGCACATAAATTATATATCCAGTGCACATAAATTATATATACCCAGTGCACATTTATTTAATATCCAGTGCACATATATTATATATATCCAGTGCACATATATTAAATATCCAGTGCACATATATTAAACATCTAGTGCACATATATTATATATATCCAGTGCACATAAATTAAATATCCAGTGCACATATATTAAACATCCAGTGCACATATATTATATATCCAGAGCACATATATTATTTATATCCAGTGCACATATATTAAATATCCAGTGCACATAAATTATATATACCCAGTGCACATTTATTTAATATCCAGTGCACATATATTATATTTCCAGTGCACATATATTATATATATCCAGTGCAAATATATTAAATATTCAGTGCACATATATTAAATATCCAGTGCACATATATTAAATATCCAGTGCACATAAATTATATATCTAGTGCACATACATTATATATATCCAGTGCACATTTATTAAATATCCAGTGCACATATATTATATATATCTAGTGCACATATAATATATATAGTGCACATATATTAAATATCCAGTGCTCATATATTAAATATATCCAGTGCACATATATTAAATATCCAGTGCACATATATTAAACATCCAGTGCACATATATTATATATATCCAGTGCACATAAATTAAATATCCAGTGCACATATATTAAACATACAGTACACATATATTAAATATCCAGTGCACATAAATTATATATCCAGTCCACATAAATTATATAAACCCAGTGCACATTTATTTTATATCCAGTGCACATAAATTATATATATCCAGTGCACATATATTAAATATCCAGTGCACATATATTAAACATCCAGTGCATATATATTATATATATCCAGTGCACATAAATTAAATATCCAGTGCACATATATTAAACATCCAGTGCACATATATTATATATCCAGTGCACATATTATATATATATATCCAGTGCACATATATTAAATATCCAGTGCACATAAATTAAATATCCAGTGCACATAAATTATATATCCAGTGCACATAAATTATATATACCCAGTGCACATTTATTTAATATCCAGTGCACATATATTATATTTCCAGTGCACATATATTATATATATCCAGTGCAAATATATTAAATATTCAGTGCACATATATTAAATATCCAGTGCACATATAATAAATTCCAGTGCACATATATTATATATCCAGTGCACAGACATTATATATATCCAGTGCACATATATTAAATATATCCAGTTCACATATATTAAATATCCAGTGCACATATATTATATATATCCAAAGCACATATATTATATATATCCAGTGCACATATATTAAATATCCAGTGCACATATATTAAACATCCAGTGCACATATATTATATATATCCAGTGCACATAAATTAAATATCCAGTGCACATATATTAAACATCCAGTGCACATATATTAAATTTCCAGTGCACATAAATTATATATCCAGTGCACATAAATTATATATACCCAGTGCACATTTATTTAATATCCAGTGCACATATATTATATATATCCAGTGCACATATATTAAATATCCAGTGCACATATATTAAACATCTAGTGCACATATATTATATATATCCAGTGCACATAAATTAAATATCCAGTGCACATATATTAAACATCCAGTGCACATATATTATATATCCAGAGCACATATATTATTTATATCCAGTGCACATATATTAAATATCCAGTGCACATAAATTATATATACCCAGTGCACATTTATTTAATATCCAGTGCACATATATTATATTTCCAGTGCACATATATTATATATATCCAGTGCAAATATATTAAATATTCAGTGCACAAATATTAAATATCCAGTGCACATATATTAAATATCCAGTGCACATAAATTATATATCTAGTGCACATACATTATATATATCCAGTGCACATTTATTAAATATCCAGTGCACATATATTATATATATCTAGTGCACATATAATATATATAGTGCACATATATTAAATATCCAGTGCTCATATATTAAATATATCCAGTGCACATATATTAAATATCCAGTGCACATATATTAAACATCCAGTGCACATATATTATATATATCCAGTGCACATAAATTAAATATCCAGTGCACATATATTAAACATACAGTACACATATATTAAATATCCAGTGCACATAAATTATATATCCAGTCCACATAAATTATATAAACCCAGTGCACATTTATTTTATATCCAGTGCACATAAATTATATATATCCAGTGCACATATATTAAATATCCAGTGCACATATATTAAACATCCAGTGCATATATATTATATATATCCAGTGCACATAAATTAAATATCCAGTGCACATATATTAAACATCCAGTGCACATATATTATATATCCAGTGCACATATTATATATATATATCCAGTGCACATATATTAAATATCCAGTGCACATAAATTAAATATCCAGTGCACATAAATTATATATCCAGTGCACATAAATTATATATACCCAGTGCACATTTATTTAATATCCAGTGCACATATATTATATTTCCAGTGCACATATATTATATATATCCAGTGCAAATATATTAAATATTCAGTGCACATATATTAAATATCCAGTGCACATATAATAAATTTCCAGTGCACATATATTATATATCCAGTGCACAGACATTATATATATCCAGTGCACATATATTAAATATCCAGTGCACATATATTATATATATCTAGTGCACATATAATAAATATCCAGTGCACATATATTAAATATCCAGTGCACATAAATTAAATTTCCAGTGCACATAAATTATATATCCAGTGCATATACATTATATATATCCAGTGCAAATACATTAAATATCCAGTGCACATATATTAAACATCCAGTGCACATAAATTATATATCCAGTGCACATACATTATATATATATATATCCAGTGCACACCTATTTAATATCCAGTGCACATATATTATATATATCCAGTGCAAATATATTAAATATCCAGTGCACATAAATTAAATATCCAGTGCACATAAATTATATATCCAGTGCACATACATTATATATATCCAGTGCTCATTTATTAAATATCCAGTGCACATATATTAAAAAATCCAGTGCACATAAATTATATATCCAGTGCACATACATTATATATATCCAGTGCTCATTTATTTAATATCCAGTGCACATATATTGTATTTCCAGTGCACATTTATTATATATATCCAGTGCAAATATATTAAATATCCAGTGCACATATATTAAATATCCAGTGCACATAAATTAAATATCCAGTGCACATAAATTATATATCCAGTGCACATACATTATATATATCCAGTGCACATTTATTAAATATCCAGTGCACATATATTAAAAAATCCAGTGCACATAAATTATATATCCAGAGCACATACATTATATATATCCAGTGCTCATTTATTTAATATCCAGTGCACATATATTGTATTTCCAGTGCACATTTATTATATATATCCAGTGCAAATATATTAAATATCCAGTGCACATATATTAAATATCCAGTGCACATAAATTAAATATCCAGTGCACATAAATTATATATCCAGTGCACATACATTATATATATCCAGTGCACATTTATTTAATATCCAGTGCACATATATTATATTTCCAGTGCACATTTATTATATATATCCAGTGCAAATATATTAAATATCCAGTGCACATATATTATATTTCCAGTGCACATATTATATCTATATAAAGTGCACATATATTAAATATCCAGTGCACACATATTACATATCCAGTGCACATACATTATATATATCCATTGCACATATATTATATATATCCAGTGCACATATATTAAATATCCAGTGCACATATATTATATATCCAGTGCACACATATTATATATATTCAGTGCACATAAATTAAATATCCAGTTTGCATATATTATATATCCAGTGCACATATATTATATATCCAGTACACATATATTATATATATCCAGTGTACATATATTAAATATCCAGTGCACATATATTAAACATCCAGTGTACATATATTATATATCCAGTGCACATATATTATATATATCCAGTGCACATATATTAAATATCTAGTGCACATAAATTAAATATCCAGTGCACATCCATTATATATATCCAGTGCAAATATATTAAATATCCAGTGCACATATATTATATATCCAGTGCACATACATTATATATATCCAGTGCACATTTATTAAATATCCAGTGCACTTATATTATATATATCTAGTGCACATATAATAAATATACTGTGCACATATATTAAATATCTATTGCACATATATTAAATATATCCAGTTCACATATATTAAATATCCAGTGCACATACATTATATATATCCAAAGCACATATATTATATATATATCCAGTGCACATGTATTAAATATCCAGTGCACATATATTAAATATCCATTGCACATATATTATATATTTCCAGTGCACATATATTAAATATCAAGTGCACATATATTATATTTCCAGTGCAAATACATTACATATATCCATTGCACATACATTAAACATCCAGTGCACATCAATTATATATCCAGTGCACATAAATTATGTATATCCAGTGCACATTTATTAAATATCTAGTGCACATATATTATATTTCCAGTGCACATATATTATATATATCCAATGCACATATATTAAATATCCAGTGCACATATATTATATATCCAGTGCACATACATTATATATATATCAAGTGCACATATATTAAATATCCAGTGCACATATATTATATATCCAGTGCACATACATTATATATTTCCAGTGCACATATTTTATCAATATACAGTGCATATATATTAAATATCCAGTGCACACATATTATATATCCAGTGCACATACATTATATATATCCAGTGCACATATATTAAATATCCTTTGCACATATATTATATATATCCAGTGCACATATATTAAATATCCAGTGCACGTATATTAAACATCCAGTGCACATATATTATATATATCCAGTACACATAAATTAAATATCCAGTGCACATATATTAAACATCCAGTGCACATATATTATATATCTAGTGCACATATATTATATATATCCAGTGCACATATATTAAATATCCAGTGCACATAAATTAAATATCCAGTGCACATAAATTATATATCCAGTGCACATAAATTATATATACCCAGTGCACATTTATTTAATATCCAGCGCACATATATTATATTTCCAGTGCACATATATTATATATATCCAGTGCAAATATATTAAATATTCAGTGCACATATATTAAATATCCAGTGCACATATAATAAATATCCAGTGCATATATATTATATATCCAGTGCACAGACATTATATATATCCAGTGCACATATATTAAATATCCAGTGCACATATATTATATATATCTAGTGCACATATAATAAATATCCAGTGCACATATATTAAATATCCAGTGCACATAAATTAAATTTCCAGTGCACATAAATTATATATCCAGTGCATATACATTATATATATCAAGTTCAAATATATTAAATATCCAGTGCACATATATTAAATATATCCAGTGCACATATATTAAATATCCAGTGCACAAAAATTAAATATCTAGTACACATAAATTATATATCCAGTGCACATACATTATATATATCCAGTGCACATATATTAAATATCCAGTGCACATATATTAAATATATCCAGTGCACTTATATTAAATATCCAGTGCACAAAAATTAAATATCCAGTGCACATAAATTATATATCCAGTGCACATACATTATATATATATATCCAGTGCACACATATTTAATATCCAGTGCACATATACTATATTTCCAGTGCACATATATTAAACATCCAGTTCACATATATTATATATATCCAGTGCACATAAATTAAATATCCAGTGCACATATATTAAACATCCAGTGCACATATATTAAATATCCAGTGCACATATATTAAATATCCAGTGCACATAAATTATATATCCAGTGCACATAAATTATATAAACCCAGTGCACATTTATTTAATATCCAGTGCACATATATTATATATATCCAGTGCACATATATTAAATATCCAGTGCACATATATTAAACATCCAGTGCACATATATTATATATATCCAGTGCACATAAATTAAATATCCAGTGCACATATATTAAACATCCAGTGCACATATATTATATATCCAGTGCACATATATTATATATATCCAGTGCACATATATTAAATATCCAGTGCACATAAATTAAATATCCGGTGCACATAAATTATATATCCAGTGCACATAAATTATATATACCCATTGCACATTTATTTAATATCCAGTGCACATATATTATATTTCCAGTGCACATATATTATATATATCCAGTGCAAATATATTAAATATTCAGTGCACATATACTAAATATCCAGTGCACATATAATAAATATCCAGTGCACATAAATTAAATATCCAGTGCACATCAATTATATATCCAGTGCACATTTATTAAATATCTAATGCACATATATTACATTTCCAGTGCTCATATATTATATATATCCAGTGCACATATATTTAATATCCAGTGCACATATATTAAATATATCCAGTGCACATATATTAAATATCCAGTGCACATAAATTATATATCCAGTGCACATACATTATATATATCTAGTGCACATTTATTAAATATCCAATGCACATATATTATATTTCCAGTGCACATATATTATATATATCCAGTGCAAATATATTAAATATCCAGTGCACATAAATTATATATCCAGTGCACATATATTATGTATATCCAGTGCACATTTATTTAATATCCAGTGCACATATATTATATTTCCAGTGCACATATATTATATATATCCAGTGCAAATATATTAAATATCCAGTGCACATATATTAAATATCCAGTGCACATATAATAAATATCCAGTGCACATATATTATATATCCAGTGCACAAATATTAAATATCCAGTGCACATGTATTATATATATCTAGTGCACATATAATAAATATCCAGTGCACATATATTAAATATCCAGTGCACATATATTATATATCCAGTGCACATACATTATATATATCCAGTGCACATTTATTTAATATCCAGTGCACATATATTATATTTCCAGTGCACATTTATTATATATATCCAGTGCAAATATATTAAATATCCAGTGCACATATATTACATTTCCAGTGCACATACATTATATATATCCAGTGCACATATATTAAATCTCCAGTGCACATATATTAAATATCCATTGCACATATATTATATATATCCAGTGCACATATATTAAATATCCAGTGCACATATATTATATATCCAGTGCACACATATTATATATATTCAGTGCACATAAATTAAATATCCAGTTCGCATATATTAAACATCCAGTGCACATATATTATATATCCAGTGCACATATATTATATATATCCAATGCACATATATTAAATATCCAGTGCAAATATATTAAATATCCAGTGCACATATATTATATATATATATATATATATATATATATATATCCAGTGCACATATATTAAATATCTAGTGCACATAAATTAAATATCCAATGCACATAAATTATATATCCAGTGCACATACATTATATATATCCAGTGCACATTTATTAAATATCTATTGCACATATATTATATTTCCAGTGCACATCTATTATATATATCCAGTGCAAATATATTAAATATCCAGTGCACATATATTATATATCCAGTGCACATACATTATATATATCCAGTACACATTTATTAAATATCCAGTGCACTTATATTATATATATCTAGTGCACATATAATAAATATCCAGTGTACATACATTATATATATCCAAAGCACATATATTATATATATATCCAGTGCACATATATTAAATATCCAGTGCACATATATTAAATATCCATTGCACATATATTATATATTTCCAGTGCACATATATTAAATATCAAGTGCACATATATTATATTTCCAGTGCAAATACATTACATATATCCATTGCACATATATTAAACATCCAGTGCACATCAATTATATATCCAGTGCACATAAATTATGTATATCCAGTGCACATTTATTAAATATCTAGCGCACATATATTATATTTCCAGTGCACATATATTATATATTTCCAGTGCACATATATTAAATATCCAGTGCACATATATTATATATCCAGTGCACATACATTATATATTTCCAGTGCACATATTTTATCAATATACAGTGCATATATATTAAATATCCAGTGCACACATATTATATATCCAGTGCACATACATTATATATATCCAGTGCACATATATTAAATATCCAGTGCACATATATTAAATATATCCAGTGCACATATATTAAATATCCAGTGCACAAAAATTAAATATCCAGTGCACATAAATTATATATCCAGTGCACATACATTATATATATCCAGTGCACATATATTAAATATCCTTTGCACATATATTATATATATCCAGTGCACATATATTAAATATCCAGTGCACACATATTATATATCCAGTGCACATACATTATATATATCCAGTGCACATATATTAAATATCCAGTGCACATATATTATATATATCCATTGCACACCTATTTAATATCCAGTGCACATATATTATATATCCAGTGCACATATATTATTTATATCCAGTGCACATATATTAAATATCCAGTGCACATATATTAAATATCCAGTGCACATATAATAAATATATCCAGTTCACATATATTAAATATCCAGTGCACATATATTATATATATCCAAAGCACATATATTATATATATCCAGTGCACATATATTAAATATCCAGTGCACATATATTAAACATCCAGTGCACATATATTATATATATCCAGTGCACATAAATTAAATATCCAGTGCACATATATTAAACATCCAGTGCACATATATTAAATTTCCAGTGCACATAAATTATAATATCCAGTGCACATAAATTATATATACCCAGTGCACATTTATTTAATATCCAGTGCACATATATTAAATATCCAGTGCACATATATTATATATCCAGTGCACATACATTATATATTTCCAGTGCACATATTTTATCAATATACAGTGCATATATATTAAATATCCAGTGCACACATATTATATATCCAGTGCACATACATTATATAATCCAGTGCACATATATTAAATATCCAGTGCACATATATTAAATATATCCAGTGCACATATATTAAATATCCAGTGCACAAAAATTAAATATCCAGTGCACATAAATTATATATCCAGTGCACATAAATTATATATACCCAGTGCACATTTATTTAATATCCAAGTGCACATATATTATATATATCCAGTGCACATATATTAAATATCCAGTGCACATATATTAAACATCTAGTGCACATATATTATATATATCCAGTGCACATAAATTAAATATCCAGTGCACATATATTAAACATCCAGTGCACATATATTATATATCCAGTGCACATATATTATTTATATCAGTGCACATATATTAAATATCCAGTGCACATAAATTATATACACCCAGTGCACATTTATTTAATATCCAGTGCACATATATTATATATCCAGTGCACATATATTATATATATCCAGTGCAAATATATTAAAATATTCAGTGCACATATAATAAATACTCCAGTGCACATATATTAAACATCTAGTGCACATATATTAAATATCCAGTGCACATAATTATATATCCAGTGCACATACATTATATATATCCAATGCACATTTATTAAATATCCAGTGCACATATATTATATATATCTAATGCACATATAATAAATATACAGTGCACATATATTAAATATCCAGTGCACATATATTAAATATATCCAGTGCACATATATTAAATATATCCAGTGCACATATATTAAATATCCAGTGCACATATATTATATATATCCAAAGCACATATATTATATATATCCAGTGCACATATATTAAATATCCAGTGCACATATATTATATATCCAGTGCACATACATTATATATTTCCAGTGCACATATTTTATCAATACTACAGTGCATATATATCAAATAACCAGTGCACACAAATTATATATCCAGTGCACATACATTATATATATCAAGTGCACATATATTAAATATCGTTTGCACATATATTATATATATCCAGTGCACATACATTATATATATCCAGTGCACATATATTAAATATCCAGTGCACATATATTAAATATATCCAGTGCACATATATTAAATATCCAGTGCACAAAAATTAAATATCCAGTGCACATAAATTATATATCCAGTGCACATACATTATATATATCCAGTGCACACCTATTTAATATTCAGTGCACATATATTATATTTCCAGTGCACATATATTATTTATATCCAGTGCACATATATTAAATATCCAGTGCACATATATTAAATATCCAGTGCACATAAATTATATATCTAGTGCACATACATTATATATATCCAGTGCACATTTATTAAATATCCAGTGCACATATATTATATATATCTAGTGCAAATATAATATATATAGTGCACATATATTAAATATCCAGTGCTCATATATTAAATATATCCAGTGCACATATATATTTAATATCCAGTGCACATATATTATATATATCCAAAGCACATATATTATATATATATCCAGTGCACATATATTAAACATCCAGTGCACATATATTATATATATCCAGTGCACATAAATTAAATATCCAGTGCACATATATTAAACATCCAGTGCACATATATTAAATATCCAGTGCACATAAATTATATATCCAGTGCACATAAATTATATAAACCCAGTGCACATTTATTTAATATCCAGTGCACATATATTATATATATCCAGTGCACATATATTAAATATCCAGTGCACATATATTAAACATCCAGTGCACATATATTATATATATCCAGTGCACATAAATTAAATATCCAGTGCACATATATTAAACATCCAGTGCACATATATTATATATCCAGTGCACATATATTATATATATCCAGTGCTCATACATTATATATATCCAGTGCACATTTATTAAATATCCAGTGCACTTATATTATAAATATCCAGTGCACATATATTAAATATCCAGTGCACGTATATTAAATATATCCAGTGCACATATATTAAATATCCAGTGCACATATATTATATATCCAGTGCACATACATTATATATATCCAGTGCACATATATTAAATATCCAGTGCACATATACTATATATACAGTGCACATACATTATATATATCCAGTGCACATTTATTAAATATCCAGTGCAAACATATTATATATCCAGTGCACATACATTATATATCCAGTGCTCATACATTATATATATCCAGTGCACATTTATTAAATATCCAGTGCACTTATATTATAAATATCCAGTGCACATATATTAAATATCCAGTGCACATACATTATATATATCCAGTGCACATATATTAAATATCCAGTGCACATATACTATATATACAGTGCACATACATTATATATATCCAGTGCACATTTATTAAATATCCAGTGCACACATATTATATATCCAGTGCACATACATTATATATATCCAGTGCACATATATTAAATATCCAGTGCACATATATTAAATATATCCAGTGCACATATATTAAATATCCAGTGCACAAAAATTAAATATCCAGTGCACATAAATTATATATCCAGTGCACATACATTATATATATCCAGTGCACATATATTAAATATCCAGTGCACATATATTATATATCCAGTGCACATATATTAAATATCCAGTGCACACATATTATATATCCAGTGCACATACATTATATATATCCAGTGCACATATATTAAATATCCAGTGCACATATATTATATATATCCATTGCACACCTATTTAATATCCAGTGCACATATATTATATATCCAGTGCACATATATTATTTATATCCAGTGCACATATATTAAATATCCAGTGCACATATATTAAATATCCAGTGCACATATATTAAAAATCCAGTGCACATATATTAAATATCCAGTGCACATATATTAAATATTCAGTGCACATAAATTATATATCTAGTGCACATACATTATATATATCCAGTGCACATTTATTAAATATCCAGTGCACATATATTATATATATCTAGTGCACATATAATATATATACAGTGCACATATATTAAATATCCAGTGCACATATATTAAATATATCCAGTTCACATATATTAAATATCCAGTGCACATATATTATATATATCCAAAGCACATATATTATATATATCCAGTGCACATATATTAAATATCCAGTGCACATATATTAAACATCCAGTGCACATATATTATATATATCCAGTGCACATAAATTAAATATCCAGTGCACATATATTAAACATCCAGTGCACATATATTAAATTTCCAGTGCACATAAATTATATATCCAGTGCACATAAATTATATATACCCAGTGCACATTTATTTAATATCCAGTGCACATATATTATATATATCCAGTGCACATATATTAAATATCCAGTGCACATATATTAAACATCTAGTGCACATATATTATATATATCCAGTGCACATAAATTAAATATCCAGTGCACATATATTAAACATCCAGTGCACATATATTATATATCCAGAGCACATATATTATTTATATCCAGTGCACATATATTAAATATCCAGTGCACATAAATTATATATACCCAGTGCACATTTATTTAATATCCAGTGCACATATATTATATTTCCAGTGCACATATATTATATATATCCAGTGCAAATATATTAAATATTCAGTGCACATATATTAAATATCCAGTGCACATATATTAAATATCCAGTGCACATAAATTATATATCTAGTGCACATACATTATATATATCCAGTGCACATTTATTAAATATCCAGTGCACATATATTATATATATCTAGTGCACATATAATATATATAGTGCACATATATTAAATATCCAGTGCTCATATATTAAATATATCCAGTGCACATATATTAAATATCCAGTGCACATATATTAAACATCCAGTGCACATATATTATATATATCCAGTGCACATAAATTAAATATCCAGTGCACATATATTAAACATACAGTACACATATATTAAATATCCAGTGCACATAAATTATATATCCAGTCCACATAAATTATATAAACCCAGTGCACATTTATTTTATATCCAGTGCACATAAATTATATATATCCAGTGCACATATATTAAATATCCAGTGCACATATATTAAACATCCAGTGCATATATATTATATATATCCAGTGCACATAAATTAAATATCCAGTGCACATATATTAAACATCCAGTGCACATATATTATATATCCAGTGCACATATTATATATATATATCCAGTGCACATATATTAAATATCCAGTGCACATAAATTAAATATCCAGTGCACATAAATTATATATCCAGTGCACATAAATTATATATACCCAGTGCACATTTATTTAATATCCAGTGCACATATATTATATTTCCAGTGCACATATATTATATATATCCAGTGCAAATATATTAAATATTCAGTGCACATATATTAAATATCCAGTGCACATATAATAAATTTCCAGTGCACATATATTATATATCCAGTGCACAGACATTATATATATCCAGTGCACATATATTAAATATCCAGTGCACATATATTATATATATCTAGTGCACATATAATAAATATCCAGTGCACATATATTAAATATCCAGTGCACATAAATTAAATTTCCAGTGCACATAAATTATATATCCAGTGCATATACATTATATATATCCAGTGCAAATACATTAAATATCCAGTGCACATATATTAAACATCCAGTGCACATAAATTATATATCCAGTGCACATACATTATATATATATATATCCAGTGCACACCTATTTAATATCCAGTGCACATATATTATATATATCCAGTGCAAATATATTAAATATCCAGTGCACATAAATTAAATATCCAGTGCACATAAATTATATATCCAGTGCACATACATTATATATATCCAGTGCTCATTTATTAAATATCCAGTGCACATATATTAAAAAATCCAGTGCACATAAATTATATATCCAGTGCACATACATTATATATATCCAGTGCTCATTTATTTAATATCCAGTGCACATATATTGTATTTCCAGTGCACATTTATTATATATATCCAGTGCAAATATATTAAATATCCAGTGCACATATATTAAATATCCAGTGCACATAAATTAAATATCCAGTGCACATAAATTATATATCCAGTGCACATACATTATATATATCCAGTGCACATTTATTAAATATCCAGTGCACATATATTAAAAAATCCAGTGCACATAAATTATATATCCAGTGCACATACATTATATATATCCAGTGCTCATTTATTTAATATCCAGTGCACATATATTGTATTTCCAGTGCACATTTATTATATATATCCAGTGCAAATATATTAAATATCCAGTGCACATATATTAAATATCCAGTGCACATAAATTAAATATCCAGTGCACATAAATTATATATCCAGTGCACATACATTATATATATCCAGTGCACATTTATTTAATATCCAGTGCACATATATTATATTTCCAGTGCACATTTATTATATATATCCAGTGCAAATATATTAAATATCCAGTGCACATATATTATATTTCCAGTGCACATATTATATCTATATAAAGTGCACATATATTAAATATCCAGTGCACACATATTACATATCCAGTGCACATACATTATATATATCCATTGCACATATATTATATATATCCAGTGCACATATATTAAATATCCAGTGCACATATATTATATATCCAGTGCACACATATTATATATATTCAGTGCACATAAATTAAATATCCAGTTTGCATATATTATATATCCAGTGCACATATATTATATATCCAGTACACATATATTATATATATCCAGTGTACATATATTAAATATCCAGTGCACATATATTAAACATCCAGTGTACATATATTATATATCCAGTGCACATATATTATATATATCCAGTGCACATATATTAAATATCCAGTGCAAATATATTAAATATCCAGTGCACATATAATATATATATATATATATATATATATATATATATATATATATATCCAGTGCACATATATTAAATATCCAGTGCACATATATTAAACATCCAGTGCACATATATTATATATCCAGTGCACATATATTATATATATCCAGTGCACATATATTAAATATCTAGTGCACATAAATTAAATATCCAGTGCACATCCATTATATATATCCAGTGCAAATATATTAAATATCCAGTGCACATATATTATATATCCAGTGCACATACATTATATATATCCAGTGCACATTTATTAAATATCCAGTGCACTTATATTATATATATCTAGTGCACATATAATAAATATACTGTGCACATATATTAAATATCTATTGCACATATATTAAATATATCCAGTTCACATATATTAAATATCCAGTGCACATACATTATATATATCCAAAGCACATATATTATATATATATCCAGTGCACATGTATTAAATATCCAGTGCACATATATTAAATATCCATTGCACATATATTATATATTTCCAGTGCACATATATTAAATATCAAGTGCACATATATTATATTTCCAGTGCAAATACATTACATATATCCATTGCACATACATTAAACATCCAGTGCACATCAATTATATATCCAGTGCACATAAATTATGTATATCCAGTGCACATTTATTAAATATCTAGTGCACATATATTATATTTCCAGTGCACATATATTATATATATCCAATGCACATATATTAAATATCCAGTGCACATATATTATATATCCAGTGCACATACATTATATATATATCAAGTGCACATATATTAAATATCCAGTGCACATATATTATATATCCAGTGCACATACATTATATATTTCCAGTGCACATATTTTATCAATATACAGTGCATATATATTAAATATCCAGTGCACACATATTATATATCCAGTGCACATACATTATATATATCCAGTGCACATATATTAAATATCCTTTGCACATATATTATATATATCCAGTGCACATATATTAAATATCCAGTGCACACATATTATATATCCAGTGCACATACATTATATATATCCAGTGCACATATATTAAATATCCAGTGCACATATATTAAATATATCCAGTGCACATACATTATATATATCCAGTGCACATATATTAAATATCCAGTGCACATATATTAAATATATCCAGTGCACATATATTAAATATCCAGTGCACAAAAATTAAATATCCAGTGCACATAAATTTTATATCCAGTGCACGTACATTATATATATATCCAGTGCACATATATTAAATATTCTTTGCACATATATTATATATATCCAGTGCACATATATTAAATATCCAGTGCACACATATTATATATCCAGTGCACATACATTATATATATATCCAGTGCACATATATTAAATATCCAGTGCACATATATTATATATATCCAGTGCACACCTATTTAATATCCAGTGCACATATATTATATTTCCAGTGCACATATATTATTTATATCCAGTGCACATATATTAAATATCCAGTGCACATATATTAAATATCCAGTGCACATATATTAAAAATCCAGTGCACATATATTAAATATCGTTTGCACATATATTATATATATCCAGTGCACATATATTAAATATCCAGTGCACACATATTATATATCCAGTGCACATACATTATATATATCCAGTGCACATATAATAAATATCCAGTGCACATATATTAAATATATCCAGTGCACATATATTAAATATCCAGTGCACACATATTCTATATCCAGTGCACATACATTATATATATCCAGTGCACATATATTAAATATCCAGTGCACATATATTAAATATATCCAGTGCACATATATTAAATATCCAGTGCACAAAAATTAAATATCCAGAGCACATAAATTATATATCCAGTGCACATACATTATATATATATCCAGTGCACACCTATTTAATATCCAGTGCACATATATTATATTTCCAGTGCACATATATTATTTATATCCAGTGCACATATATTAAATATCCAGTGCACATATATTAAATATCCAGTGCACATAAATTATATATCTAGTGCACATACATTATATATATCCAGTGCACATTTATTAAATATCCAGTGCACATATATTATATATATATCTAGTGCACATATAATATATATAGTGCACATATATTAAATATCCAGTGCTCATATATTAAATATATCCAGTGCACATATATTAAATATCCAGTGCACATATATTATATATATCCAAAGCACATATATTATATATATCCAGTTCACATATATTAAATATCCAGTGCACATATATTAAACATCTAGTGCACATATATTATATATATCCAGTGCACATAAATTAAATATCCAGTGCACATATATTAAACATCCAGTGCACATATATTAAATATCCAGTGCACATAAATTATATATCCAGTGCACATAAATTATATAAACCCAGTGCACATTTATTTAATATCCAGTCAACATATATTATATATATCCAGTGCACATATATTAAATATCCAGTGCACATATATTAAACATCCAGTGCACATATATTATATATATCCAGTGCACATAAATTAAATATCCAGTGCACATATATTAAACATCCAGTGCACATATATTATATATCCAGTGCACATATATTATATATATCCAGTGCACATATATTAAATATCCAGTGCACATAAATTAAATATCCAGTGCACATAAATTATATATCCAGTGCACATAAATTATATATACCCAGTGCACATTTATTTAATATCAAGCGCACATATATTATATTTCCAGTGCACATATATTATATATATCCAGTGCAAATATATTAAATATTCAGTGCACATATATTAAATATCCAGTGCACATATAATAAATATCCAGTGCATATATATTATATATCCAGTGCACAGACATTATATATATCCAGTGCACATATATTAAATATCCAGTGCACATATATTATATATATCTAGTGCACATATAATAAATATCCAGTGCACATATATTAAATATCCAGTGCACATAAATTAAATTTCCAGTGCACATAAATTATATATCCAGTGCATATACATTATATATATCAAGTTCAAATATATTAAATATCCAGTGCACATATATTAAATATATCCAGTGCACATATATTAAATATCCAGTGCACAAAAATTAAATATCTAGTACACATAAATTATATATCCAGTGCACAAACATTATATATATCCAGTGCACATATATTAAATATCCAGTGCACATATATTAAATATATCCAGTGCACTTATATTAAATATCCAGTGCACAAAAATTAAATATCCAGTGCACATAAATTATATATCCAGTGCACATACATTATATATATATATCCAGTGCACACATATTTAATATCCAGTGCACATATATTATATTTCCAGTGCACATATATTATTTATATCCAGTGCACATATATTAAATATCCAGTGCACATATATTAAATATCCAGTGCACATATATTAAATATCCAGTGCACATATATTAAACATCCAGTGCACATATATTATATATATCCAGTGCACATAAATTAAATATCCAGTGCACATATATTAAACATCCAGTGCACATATATTAAATATCCAGTGCACATATATTAAATATCCAGTGCACATAAATTATATATCCAGTGCACATAAATTATATAAACCCAGTGCACATTTATTTAATATCCAGTGCACATATATTATATATATCCAGTGCACATATATTAAATATCCAGTGCACATGTATTATATATATCTAGTGCACATATAATAAATATCCAGTGCACATATATTAAATATCCAGTGCACATATATTATATATCCAGTGCACATACATTATATATATCCAGTGCACATTTATTTAATATCCAGTGCACATATATTATATTTCCAGTGCACATTTATTATATATATCCAGTGCAAATATATTAAATATCCGGTGCACATATATTATATTTCCAGTGCACATATTATATCTATATAAAGTGCACATATATTAAATATCCAGTGCACACATATTACATATCCAGTGCACATACATTATATATATCCAGTGCACATATATTAAATCTCCAGTGCACATATATTAAATATCCATTGCACATATATTATATATATCCAGTGCACATATATTATATATCCAGTACACATATATTATATATATCCAGTGCACATATATTAAATATCCAGTGCACATATATTAAACATCCAGTGCACATATATTATATATCCAGTGCACATATATTATATATATCCAGGGCACATATATTAAATATCCAGTGCAAATATATTAAATATCCAGTGCACATATAATATATATATATATATATATATATATATATATATATATCCAGTGCACATATATTAAATATCTAGTGCACATAAATTAAATATCCAGTGCACATAAATTATATATCCAGTGCACATACATTATATATATCCAGTGCACATTTATTAAATATCTATTGCACATATATTATATTTCCAGTGCACATCTATTATATATATCCAGTGCAAATATATTAAATATCCAGTGCACATATATTATATATCCAGTGCACATACATTATATATATCCAGTGCACATTTATTAAATATCCAGTGCACTTATATTATATATATCTAGTGCACATATAATAAATATACAGTGCACATATATTAAATATCTATTGCACATATATTAAATATATCCAGTTCACATATATTAAATATCCAGTGCACATACATTATATATATCCAAAGCACATATATTATATATATATCCAGTGCACATATATTAAATATCCAGTGCACATATATTAAATATCCATTGCACATATATTATATATTTCCAGTGCACATATATTAAATATCAAGTGCACATATATTATATTTCCAGTGCAAATACATTACATATATCCATTGCACATATATTAAACATCCAGTGCACATCAATTATATATCCAGTGCACATAAATTATGTATATCCAGTGCACATTTATTAAATATCTAGTGCACATATATTATATTTCCAGTGCACATATATTATATATATCCAGTGCACATATATTAAATATCCAGTGCACATATATTATATATCCAGTGCACATACATTATATATATATCAAGTGCACATATATTAAATATCCAGTGCACATATATTATATATCCAGTGCACATACATTATATATATATCAAGTGCACATATATTAAATATCCAGTGCACATATATTATATATCCAGTGCACATACATTATATATTTCCAGTGCACATATTTTATCAATATACAGTGCATATATATTAAATATCCAGTGCACACATATTATATATCCAGTGCACATACATTATATATATCCAGTGCACATATATTAAATATCCAGTGCACATATATTAAATATATCCAGTGCACATATATTAAATATCCAGTGCATAAAAATTAAATATCCAGTGCACATAAATTTTATATCCAGTGCACGTACATTATATATATATCCAGTGCACATATATTAAATATCATTTGCACATATATTATATATATCCAGTGCACATATATTAAATATCCAGTGCACACATATTATATATCCAGTGCACATACATTATATATATATCCAGTGCACATATATTAAATATCCAGTGCACATATATTATATATATCCAGTGCACACCTATTTAATATCCAGTGCACATATATTATATTTCCAGTGCACATATATTATTTATATCCAGTGCACATATATTAAATATCCAGTGCACATATATTAAATATCCAGTGCACATATATTAAAAATCCAGTGCACATATATTAAATATCGTTTGCACATATATTATATATATCCAGTGCACATATATTAAATATCCAGTGCACACATATTATATATCCAGTGCACATACATTATATATATCCAGTGCACATATAATAAATATCCAGTGCACATATATTAAATATATCCAGTGCACATATATTAAATATCCAGTGCACACATATTCTATATCCAGTGCACATACATTATATATATCCAGTGCACATATATTAAATATCCAGTGCACATATATTAAATATATCCAGTGCACATATATTAAATATCCAGTGCACAAAAATTAAATATCCAGAGCACATAAATTATATATCCAGTGCACATACATTATATATATATCCAGTGCACACCTATTTAATATCCAGTGCACATATATTATATTTCCAGTGCACATATATTATTTATATCCAGTGCACATATATTAAATATCCAGTGCACATATATTAAATATCCAG
Source organism: Leptodactylus fuscus (assembly GCF_031893055.1). Taxonomy (NCBI): domain Eukaryota; kingdom Metazoa; phylum Chordata; class Amphibia; order Anura; family Leptodactylidae; genus Leptodactylus; species Leptodactylus fuscus. The sequence goes on from NW_027439812.1 coordinate 42,171, forward strand.
TGCACATAAATTATATATCTAGTGCACATACATTATATATATCCAGTGCACATTTATTAAATATCCAGTGCACATATATTATATATATATCTAGTGCACATATAATATATATAGTGCACATATATTAAATATCCAGTGCTCATATATTAAATATATCCAGTGCACATATATTAAATATCCAGTGCACATATATTATATATATCCAAAGCACATATATTATATATATCCAGTTCACATATATTAAATATCCAGTGCACATATATTAAACATCCAGTGCACATATATTATATATATCCAGTGCACATAAATTAAATATCCAGTGCACATATATTAAACATCCAGTGCACATATATTAAATATCCAGTGCACATAAATTATATATCCAGTGCACATAAATTATATAAACCCAGTGCACATTTATTTAATATCCAGTAAACATATATTATATATATCCAGTGCACATATATTAAATATCCAGTGCACGTATATTAAACATCCAGTGCACATATATTATATATATCCAGTACACATAAATTAAATATCCAGTGCACATATATTAAACATCCAGTGCACATATATTATATATCTAGTGCACATATATTATATATATCCAGTGCACATATATTAAATATCCAGTGCACATAAATTAAATATCCAGTGCACATAAATTATATATCCAGTGCACATAAATTATATATACCCAGTGCACATTTATTTAATATCCAGCGCACATATATTATATTTCCAGTGCACATATATTATATATATCCAGTGCAAATATATTAAATATTCAGTGCACATATATTAAATATCCAGTGCACATATAATAAATATCCAGTGCATATATATTATATATCCAGTGCACAGACATTATATATATCCAGTGCACATATATTAAATATCCAGTGCACATATATTATATATATCTAGTGCACATATAATAAATATCCAGTGCACATATATTAAATATCCAGTGCACATAAATTAAATTTCCAGTGCACATAAATTATATATCCAGTGCATATACATTATATATATCAAGTTCAAATATATTAAATATCCAGTGCACATATATTAAATATATCCAGTGCACATATATTAAATATCCAGTGCACAAAAATTAAATATCTAGTACACATAAATTATATATCCAGTGCACATACATTATATATATCCAGTGCACATATATTAAATATCCAGTGCACATATATTAAATATATCCAGTGCACTTATATTAAATATCCAGTGCACAAAAATTAAATATCCAGTGCACATAAATTATATATCCAGTGCACATACATTATATATATATATCCAGTGCACACATATTTAATATCCAGTGCACATATACTATATTTCCAGTGCACATATATTAAACATCCAGTTCACATATATTATATATATCCAGTGCACATAAATTAAATATCCAGTGCACATATATTAAACATCCAGTGCACATATATTAAATATCCAGTGCACATATATTAAATATCCAGTGCACATAAATTATATATCCAGTGCACATAAATTATATAAACCCAGTGCACATTTATTTAATATCCAGTGCACATATATTATATATATCCAGTGCACATATATTAAATATCCAGTGCACATATATTAAACATCCAGTGCACATATATTATATATATCCAGTACACATAAATTAAATATCCAGTGCACATATATTAAACATCCAGTGCACATATATTATATATCCAGTGCACATATATTATATATATCCAGTGCACATATATTAAATATCCAGTGCACATAAATTAAATATCCGGTGCACATAAATTATATATCCAGTGCACATAAATTATATATACCCATTGCACATTTATTTAATATCCAGTGCACATATATTATATTTCCAGTGCACATATATTATATATATCCAGTGCAAATATATTAAATATTCAGTGCACATATACTAAATATCCAGTGCACATATAATAAATATCCAGTGCACATAAATTAAATATCCAGTGCACATCAATTATATATCCAGTGCACATTTATTAAATATCTAATGCACATATATTACATTTCCAGTGCTCATATATTATATATATCCAGTGCACATATATTTAATATCCAGTGCACATATATTAAATATATCCAGTGCACATATATTAAATATCCAGTGCACATAAATTATATATCCAGTGCACATACATTATATATATCTAGTGCACATTTATTAAATATCCAATGCACATATATTATATTTCCAGTGCACATATATTATATATATCCAGTGCAAATATATTAAATATCCAGTGCACATAAATTATATATCCAGTGCACATATATTATGTATATCCAGTGCACATTTATTTAATATCCAGTGCACATATATTATATTTCCAGTGCACATATATTATATATATCCAGTGCAAATATATTAAATATCCAGTGCACATATATTAAATATCCAGTGCACATATAATAAATATCCAGTGCACATATATTATATATCCAGTGCACAAATATTAAATATCCAGTGCACATGTATTATATATATCTAGTGCACATATAATAAATATCCAGTGCACATATATTAAATATCCAGTGCACATATATTATATATCCAGTGCACATACATTATATATATCCAGTGCACATTTATTTAATATCCAGTGCACATATATTATATTTCCAGTGCACATTTATTATATATATCCAGTGCAAATATATTAAATATCCAGTGCACATATATTACATTTCCAGTGCACATACATTATATATATCCAGTGCACATATATTAAATCTCCAGTGCACATATATTAAATATCCATTGCACATATATTATATATATCCAGTGCACATATATTAAATATCCAGTGCACATATATTATATATCCAGTGCACACATATTATATATATTCAGTGCACATAAATTAAATATCCAGTTCGCATATATTATATATCCAGTGCACATATATTATATATCCAGTACACATATATTATATATATCCAGTGCACATATGTTAAATATCCAGTGCACATATATTAAACATCCAGTGCACATATATTATATATCCAGTGCACATATATTATATATATAAAATGCACATATATTAAATATCCAGTGCAAATATATTAAATATCCAGTGCACATATATTATATATATATATATATATATATCCAGTGCACATATATTAAATATCTAGTGCACATAAATTAAATATCCAATGCACATAAATTATATATCCAGTGCACATACATTATATATATCCAGTGCACATTTATTAAATATCTATTGCACATATATTATATTTCCAGTGCACATCTATTATATATATCCAGTGCAAATATATTAAATATCCAGTGCACATATATTATATATCCAGTGCACATACATTATATATATCCAGTACACATTTATTAAATATCCAGTGCACTTATATTATATATATCTAGTGCACATATAATAAATATCCAGTGCACATACATTATATATATCCAAAGCACATATATTATATATATATCCAGTGCACATATATTAAATATCCAGTGCACATATATTAAATATCCATTGCACATATATTATATATTTCCAGTGCACATATATTAAATATCAAGTGCACATATATTATATTTCCAGTGCAAATACATTACATATATCCATTGCACATATATTAAACATCCAGTGCACATCAATTATATATCCAGTGCACATAAATTATGTATATCCAGTGCACATTTATTAAATATCTAGCGCACATATATTATATTTCCAGTGCACATATATTATATATTTCCAGTGCACATATATTAAATATCCAGTGCACATATATTATATATCCAGTGCACATACATTATATATTTCCAGTGCACATATTTTATCAATATACAGTGCATATATATTAAATATCCAGTGCACACATATTATATATCCAGTGCACATACATTATATATATCCAGTGCACATATATTAAATATCCAGTGCACATATATTAAATATATCCAGTGCACATATATTAAATATCCAGTGCACAAAAATTAAATATCCAGTGCACATAAATTATATATCCAGTGCACATACATTATATATATCCAGTGCACATATATTAAATATCCTTTGCACATATATTATATATATCCAGTGCACATATATTAAATATCCAGTGCACACATATTATATATCCAGTGCACATACATTATATATATCCAGTGCACATATATTAAATATCCAGTGCACATATATTATATATATCCATTGCACACCTATTTAATATCCAGTGCACATATATTATATATCCAGTGCACATATATTATTTATATCCAGTGCACATATATTAAATATCCAGTGCACATATATTAAATATCCAGTGCACATATAATAAATATATCCAGTTCACATATATTAAATATCCAGTGCACATATATTATATATATCCAAAGCACATATATTATATATATCCAGTGCACATATATTAAATATCCAGTGCACATATATTAAACATCCAGTGCACATATATTATATATATCCAGTGCACATAAATTAAATATCCAGTGCACATATATTAAACATCCAGTGCACATATATTAAATTTCCAGTGCACATAAATTATATATCCAGTGCACATAAATTATATATACCCAGTGCACATTTATTTAATATCCAGTGCACATATATTAAATATCCAGTGCACATATATTATATATCCAGTGCACATACATTATATATTTCCAGTGCACATATTTTATCAATATACAGTGCATATATATTAAATATCCAGTGCACACATATTATATATCCAGTGCACATACATTATATATATCCAGTGCACATATATTAAATATCCAGTGCACATATATTAAATATATCCAGTGCACATATATTAAATATCCAGTGCACAAAAATTAAATATCCAGTGCACATAAATTATATATCCAGTGCACATAAATTATATATACCCAGTGCACATTTATTTAATATCCAGTGCACATATATTATATATATCCAGTGCACATATATTAAATATCCAGTGCACATATATTAAACATCTAGTGCACATATATTATATATATCCAGTGCACATAAATTAAATATCCAGTGCACATATATTAAACATCCAGTGCACATATATTATATATCCAGTGCACATATATTATTTATATCCAGTGCACATATATTAAATATCCAGTGCACATAAATTATATACACCCAGTGCACATTTATTTAATATCCAGTGCACATATATTATATATCCAGTGCACATATATTATATATATCCAGTGCAAATATATTAAATATTCAGTGCACATATAATAAATATCCAGTGCACATATATTAAACATCTAGTGCACATATATTAAATATCCAGTGCACATAAATTATATATCCAGTGCACATACATTATATATATCCAATGCACATTTATTAAATATCCAGTGCACATATATTATATATATCTAATGCACATATAATAAATATACAGTGCACATATATTAAATATCCAGTGCACATATATTAAATATATCCAGTGCACATATATTAAATATATCCAGTGCACATATATTAAATATCCAGTGCACATATATTATATATATCCAAAGCACATATATTATATATATCCAGTGCACATATATTAAATATCCAGTGCACATATATTATATATCCAGTGCACATACATTATATATTTCCAGTGCACATATTTTATCAATATACAGTGCATATATATCAAATAACCAGTGCACACAAATTATATATCCAGTGCACATACATTATATATATCCAGTGCACATATATTAAATATCGTTTGCACATATATTATATATATCCAGTGCACATACATTATATATATCCAGTGCACATATATTAAATATCCAGTGCACATATATTAAATATATCCAGTGCACATATATTAAATATCCAGTGCACAAAAATTAAATATCCAGTGCACATAAATTATATATCCAGTGCACATACATTATATATATCCAGTGCACACCTATTTAATATTCAGTGCACATATATTATATTTCCAGTGCACATATATTATTTATATCCAGTGCACATATATTAAATATCCAGTGCACATATATTAAATATCCAGTGCACATAAATTATATATCTAGTGCACATACATTATATATATCCAGTGCACATTTATTAAATATCCAGTGCACATATATTATATATATCTAGTGCAAATATAATATATATAGTGCACATATATTAAATATCCAGTGCTCATATATTAAATATATCCAGTGCACATATATATTTAATATCCAGTGCACATATATTATATATATCCAAAGCACATATATTATATATATATCCAGTGCACATATATTAAACATCCAGTGCACATATATTATATATATCCAGTGCACATAAATTAAATATCCAGTGCACATATATTAAACATCCAGTGCACATATATTAAATATCCAGTGCACATAAATTATATATCCAGTGCACATAAATTATATAAACCCAGTGCACATTTATTTAATATCCAGTGCACATATATTATATATATCCAGTGCACATATATTAAATATCCAGTGCACATATATTAAACATCCAGTGCACATATATTATATATATCCAGTGCACATAAATTAAATATCCAGTGCACATATATTAAACATCCAGTGCACATATATTATATATCCAGTGCACATATATTATATATATCCAGTGCTCATACATTATATATATCCAGTGCACATTTATTAAATATCCAGTGCACTTATATTATAAATATCCAGTGCACATATATTAAATATCCAGTGCACGTATATTAAATATATCCAGTGCACATATATTAAATATCCAGTGCACATATATTATATATCCAGTGCACATACATTATATATATCCAGTGCACATATATTAAATATCCAGTGCACATATACTATATATACAGTGCACATACATTATATATATCCAGTGCACATTTATTAAATATCCAGTGCAAACATATTATATATCCAGTGCACATACATTATATATCCAGTGCTCATACATTATATATATCCAGTGCACATTTATTAAATATCCAGTGCACTTATATTATAAATATCCAGTGCACATATATTAAATATCCAGTGCACATACATTATATATATCCAGTGCACATATATTAAATATCCAGTGCACATATACTATATATACAGTGCACATACATTATATATATCCAGTGCACATTTATTAAATATCCAGTGCACACATATTATATATCCAGTGCACATACATTATATATATCCAGTGCACATATATTAAATATCCAGTGCACATATATTAAATATATCCAGTGCACATATATTAAATATCCAGTGCACAAAAATTAAATATCCAGTGCACATAAATTATATATCCAGTGCACATACATTATATATATCCAGTGCACATATATTAAATATCCTTTGCACATATATTATATATATCCAGTGCACATATATTAAATATCCAGTGCACACATATTATATATCCAGTGCACATACATTATATATATCCAGTGCACATATATTAAATATCCAGTGCACATATATTATATATATCCATTGCACACCTATTTAATATCCAGTGCACATATATTATATATCCAGTGCACATATATTATTTATATCCAGTGCACATATATTAAATATCCAGTGCACATATATTAAATATCCAGTGCACATATATTAAAAATCCAGTGCACATATATTAAATATCCAGTGCACATATATTAAATATTCAGTGCACATAAATTATATATCTAGTGCACATACATTATATATATCCAGTGCACATTTATTAAATATCCAGTGCACATATATTATATATATCTAGTGCACATATAATATATATACAGTGCACATATATTAAATATCCAGTGCACATATATTAAATATATCCAGTTCACATATATTAAATATCCAGTGCACATATATTATATATATCCAAAGCACATATATTATATATATCCAGTGCACATATATTAAATATCCAGTGCACATATATTAAACATCCAGTGCACATATATTATATATATCCAGTGCACATAAATTAAATATCCAGTGCACATATATTAAACATCCAGTGCACATATATTAAATTTCCAGTGCACATAAATTATATATCCAGTGCACATAAATTATATATACCCAGTGCACATTTATTTAATATCCAGTGCACATATATTATATATATCCAGTGCACATATATTAAATATCCAGTGCACATATATTAAACATCTAGTGCACATATATTATATATATCCAGTGCACATAAATTAAATATCCAGTGCACATATATTAAACATCCAGTGCACATATATTATATATCCAGAGCACATATATTATTTATATCCAGTGCACATATATTAAATATCCAGTGCACATAAATTATATATACCCAGTGCACATTTATTTAATATCCAGTGCACATATATTATATTTCCAGTGCACATATATTATATATATCCAGTGCAAATATATTAAATATTCAGTGCACATATATTAAATATCCAGTGCACATATATTATATATATCTAGTGCACATATAATAAATATCCAGTGCACATATATTAAACATCTAGTGCACATATATTAAATATCCAGTGCACATAAATTATATATCCAGTGCACATACATTATATATATCCAATGCACATTTATTAAATATCCAGTGCACATATATTATATATATCTAATGCACATATAATAAATATACAGTGCACATATATTAAATATCCAGTGCTCATATATTAAATATATCCAGTGCACATATATTAAATATATCCATTGCACATATATTAAATATCCAGTGCACATATATTATATATATCCAAAGCACATACATTATATATATCCAGTGCACATATATTAAATATCCAGTGCACATATATTATATATCCAGTGCACATACATTATATATATCCAGTGCACATATATTAAATATCCAGTGCACATATATTAAATATATCCAGTGCACATATATTAAATATCCAGTGCACAAAAATTAAATATCCAGTGCACATATATTAAATATATCCAGTGCACATATATTAAATATCCAGTGCACAAAAATTAAATATCCAGTGCACATAAATTATATATCCAGTGCACATACATTATATATATCCAGTGCACACCTATTTAATATTCAGTGCACATATATTATATTTCCAGTGCACATATATTATTTATATCCAGTGCACATATATTAAATATCCAGTGCACATATATTAAATATCCAGTGCACATAAATTATATATCTAGTGCACATACATTATATATATCCAGTGCACATTTATTAAATATCCAGTGCACATATATTATATATATCTAGTGCAAATATAATATATATAGTGCACATATATTAAATATCCAGTGCTCATATATTAAATATATCCAGTGCACATATATATTTAATATCCAGTGCACATATATTATATATATCCAAAGCACATATATTATATATATATCCAGTGCACATATATTAAATATCCAGTGCACATATATTAAACATCCAGTGCACATATATTATATATATCCAGTGCACATAAATTAAATATCCAGTGCACATATATTAAACATCCAGTGCACATATATTAAATATCCAGTGCACATAAATTATATATCCAGTGCACATAAATTATATAAACCCAGTGCACATTTATTTAATATCCAGTCAACATATATTATATATATCCAGTGCACATATATTAAATATCCAGTGCACATATATTAAACATCCAGTGCACATATATTATATATATCCAGTGCACATAAATTAAATATCCAGTGCACATATATTAAACATCCAGTGCACATATATTATATATCCAGTGCACATATATTATATATATCCAGTGCACATATATTAAATATCCAGTGCACATAAATTAAATATCCAGTGCACATAAATTATATATCCAGTGCACATAAATTATATATACCCAGTGCACATTTATTTAATATCCAGCGCACATATATTATATTTCCAGTGCACATATATTATATATATCCAGTGCAAATATATTAAATATTCAGTGCACATATATTAAATATCCAGTGCACATATAATAAATATCCAGTGCATATATATTATATATCCAGTGCACAGACATTATATATATCCAGTGCACATATATTAAATATCCAGTGCACATATATTATATATATCTAGTGCACATATAATAAATATCCAGTGCACATATATTAAATATCCAGTGCACATAAATTAAATTTCCAGTGCACATAAATTATATATCCAGTGCATATACATTATATATATCAAGTTCAAATATATTAAATATCCAGTGCACATATATTAAATATATCCAGTGCACATATATTAAATATCCAGTGCACAAAAATTAAATATCTAGTACACATAAATTATATATCCAGTGCACATACATTATATATATCCAGTGCACATATATTAAATATCCAGTGCACATATATTAAATATATCCAGTGCACTTATATTAAATATCCAGTGCACAAAAATTAAATATCCAGTGCACATAAATTATATATCCAGTGCACATACATTATATATATATATATCCAGTGCACACCTATTTAATATCCAGTGCACATATATTATATTTCCAGTGCACATATATTATTTATATCCAGTGCACATATATTAAATATCCAGTGCACATATATTAAATATCCAGTGCACATATATTAAATATCCAGTGCACATATATTAAACATCCAGTGCACATATATTATATATATCCAGTGCACATAAATTAAATATCCAGTGCACATATATTAAACATCCAGTGCACATATATTAAATATCCAGTGCACATATATTAAATATCCAGTGCACATAAATTATATATCCAGTGCACATAAATTATATAAACCCGGTGCACATTTATTTAATATCCAGTGCACATATATTATATATATCAAGTGCACATATATTAAATATCCAGTGCACATATATTAAACATCCAGTGCACATATATTATATATATCCAGTGCACATAAATTAAATATCCAGTGCACATATATTAAACATCCAGTGCACATATATTATATATCCAGTGCACATATATTATATATATCCAGTGCACATATATTAAATATCCAGTGCACATAAATTAAATATCCGGTGCACATAAATTATATATCCAGTGCACATAAATTATATATCCAGTGCACATACATTATATATATCTAGTGCACATTTATTAAATATCCAGTGCACATATATTATATTTCCAGTGCACATATATTATATATATCCAGTGCAAGTATATTAAATATCCAGTGCACATAAATTATATATCCAGTGCACATATATTATGTATATCCAGTGCACATTTATTTAATATCCAGTGCACATATATTATATTTCCAGTGCACATATATTATATATATCCAGTGCAAATATATTAAATATCCAGTGCACATATATTAAATATCCAGTGCACATATAATAAATATCCAGTGCACATATATTATATATCCAGTGCACATATATTAAATATCCAGTGCACATGTATTATATATATCTAGTGCACATATAATAAATATCCAGTGCACATATATTAAATATCCAGTGCACATATATTATATATCCAGTGCACATACATTATATATATCCAGTGCACATTTATTTAATATCCAGTGCACATATATTATATTTCCAGTGCACATTTATTATATATATCCAGTGCAAATATATAAAATATCCAGTGCACATATATTATATTTCCAGTGCACATACATTATATATATCCAGTGCACATATATTAAATCTCCAGTGCACATATATTAAATATCCATTGCACATATATTATATATATCCAGTGCACATATATTAAATATCCAGTGCACATATATTATATATCCAGTGCACACATATTATATATATTCAGTGCACATAAATTAAATATCTAGTGCACATAAATTATATATCCAGTGCACATATATTAAATATCCATTGCACATATATTATATATATCCAGTGCACATATATTAAATATCCAGTGCACATATATTATATATCCAGTGCACACATATTATATATATTCAGTGCACATATATTAAATATCTAGTGCACATAAATTAAATATCCAGTGCACATAAATTATATATCCAGTGCACATACATTATATATATCCAGTGCACATTTATTAAATATCTATTGCACATATATTATATTTCCAGTGCACATCTATTATATATATCCAGTGCAAATATATTAAATATCCAGTGCACATATATTATATATCCAGTGCACATACATTATATATATCCAGTGCACATTTATTAAATATCCAGTGCACTTATATTATATATATCTAGTGCACATATAATAAATATACAGTGCACATATATTAAATATCTATTGCACATATATTAAATATATCCAGTTCACATATATTAAATATCCAGTGCACATACATTATATATATCCAAAGCACATATATTATATATATATCCAGTGCACATATATTAAATATCAAGTGCACATATATTATATTTCCAGTGCAAATACATTACATATATCCATTGCACATATATTAAACATCCAGTGCACATCAATTATATATCCAGTGCACATAAATTATGTATATCCAGTGCACATTTATTAAATATCTAGCGCACATATATTATATTTCCAGTGCACATATATTATATATATCCAGTGCACATATATTAAATATCCAGTGCACATATATTATATATCCAGTGCACATACATTATATATTTCCAGTGCACATATTTTATCAATATACAGTGCATATATATTAAATATCCAGTGCACACATATTATATATCCAGTGCACATACATTATATATATCCAGTGCACATATATTAAATATCCAGTGCACATATATTAAATATCCAGTGCACATATATTAAAAATCCAGTGCACTAAAAATTAAATATCCAGTGCACATAAATTTTATATCCAGTGCACGTACATGATATATATCCAGTGCACATATATTAAATATCCTTTGCACATATATTATATATATCCAGTGCACATATATTAAATATCCAGTGCACACATATTATATATCCAGTGCACATACATTATATATATATCCAGTGCACATATATTAAATATCCAGTGCACATATATTATATATATCCAGTGCACACCGATTCAATATCCAGTGCACATATATTATATTTCCAGTGCACATATATTATTTATATCCAGTGCACATATATTAAATATCCAGTGCACATATATTAAAAATCCAGTGCACATAAATTATATATCTAGTGCACATACATTATATATATCCAGTGCACATACATTATATATATCCAGTGCACATTTATTAAATATCCAGTGCACATATATTATATATATATCTAGTGCACATATAATATATATACAGTGCACATATATTAAATATCCAGTACACATATATTAAATATCCAGTGCACATATATTATATATATATATATCTAGTGCACATATAATATATATTCAGTGCACATATATTAAATATCCAGTGCACATATATTAAATATATCTAGTGCACATATATTAAATATCCAGTGCACATATATTATATATATCCAAAGCACATATATTATATATATCCAGTGCACATATATTAAATATCCAGTGCACATATATTAAACATCCAGTGCACATATATTATATATATCCAGTGCACTTAAATTAAATATCCAGTGCACATATATTAAACATCCAGTGCACATATATTAAATATCCAGTGCACATAAATTATATATCCAGTGCACATAAATTATATATACCCAGTGCACATTTATTTAATATCCAGTGCACATATATTATATATATCCAGTGCACATATATTAAATATCCAGTGCACATATATTAAACATCTAGTGCACATATAATAATTATACAGTGCACATATATTAAATATCCAGTGCACATATATTAAATATATCCAGTGCACATATATTAAATATCCAGTGCACATATATTATATATATCCAAAGCACATATATTATATATATCCAGTGCACATATATTAAATATCCAGTGCACATATATTAAACATACAGTGCACATATATTATATATATCCAGTGCACATAAATTAAATATCCAGTGCACATATATTAAACATCCAGTGCACATATATTAAATATCCAGTGTACATAAATTATATATTCAGTGCAAATATATTAAATATCCAGTGCACATATATTATATATCCAGTGCACATACATTATATATATCCAGTGCACATTTATTAAATATCCAGTGCACTTATATTATATATATCTAGTGCACATATAATAAATATACAGTGCACATATATTAAATATCTATTGCACATATATTAAATATATCCAGTTCACATATATTAAATATCCAGTACACATACATTATATATATCCAAAGCACATATATTATATATATATCCAGTGCACATATATTAAATATCCAGTGCACATATATTAAATATCCAAAGCACATATATTATATATATATCCAGTGCACATATATTAAATATCCAGTGCACATATATTATATTTCCAGTGCAAATACATTACAAATATCCAGTGCACATATATTAAACATCCAGTGCACATCAATTATATATCCAGTGCACATAAATTATGTATATCCAGTGCACATTTATTAAATATCTAGTGCACATATATTATATTTCCAGTGCACATATATTATATATATCCAGTGCACATATATTAAATATCCAGTGCACATATATTATATATCCAGTGCACATACATTATATATATATATATATCAAGTGCACATATATTAAATATCCAGTGCACATATATTATATATCCAGTGCACATACATTATATATTTCCAGTGCACATATTTTATCAATATACAGTGCATATATATTAAATATCCAGTGCACACATATTATATATCCAGTGCACATACATTATATATATCCAGTGCACATATATTAAATATCCTTTGCACATATATTATATATATCCAGTGCACATATATTAAATATCCAGTGCACACATATTATATATCCAGTGCACATACATTATATATATCCAGTGCACATATATTAAATATCCAGTGCAAATATATTAAATATCCAGTGCACATATATTAAATATCCAGTGCACATATATTAAAAATCCAGTGCACATATATTAAATATCCAGTGCACATATATTAAATATTCAGTGCACATAAATTACATATCTAGTGCACATACATTATATATATCCAGTGCACATTTATTAAATATCCAGTGCACATATATTATATATATATATTCAGTGCACATATATTATATATATCCAAAGCACATATATTATATATATCCAGTGCACATATATTAAATATCCAGTGCACATATATTAAACATCCAGTGCACATATATTATATATATCCAGTGCACATAAATTAAATATCCAGTGCACATATATTAAACATCCAGTGCACATATATTAAATATCCAGTGCACATAAATTATATATCCAGTGCACATAAATTATATATACCCAGTGCACATTTATTTAATATCCAGTGCACATATATTATATATATCCAGTGCACATATCTTAAATATCCAGTGCACATATATTAAACATCTAGTGCACATATATTATATATATCCAGTGCACATAAATTAAATATCCAGTGCACATATATTAAACTTCCAGTGCACATATATTATTTATATCCAGTGCACATATATTAAATATCCAGTGCACATAAATTAAATATCCAGTGCACATAAATTATATATCCAGTGCACATAAATTATATATACCCAGTGCACATTTATTTAATATCCAGTGCACATATATTATATTTCCAGTGCACATATATTATATATATCCAGTGCAAATATATTAAATATTCAGTGCACATATATTAAATATCCAGTGCACATATATTATATATATCTAGTGCACATATAATAAATATCCAGTGCACATATATTAAACATCTAGTGCACATAAATTATATATCCAGTGCACATACATTATATATATTTATATCCAGTGCACACCTATTTAATATCCAGTGCACATACATTATATTTCCAGTGCACATATATTATTTATATCCAGTGCACATATATTAAATATCCAGTGCACATATATTAAATATCCAGTGCACATAAATTATATATCCAGTGCACATACATTATATATATCCAATGCACATTTATTAAATATCCAGTGCACATATATTATATATATCTAGTGCACATATAATAAATATACAGTGCACATATATTAAATATCCAGTGCACATATATTAAATATATCCAGTGCACATATATTAAATATATCCAGTGTACATATATTAAATATCCAGTGCACATATATTATATATATCCAAAGCACATACATTATATATATCCAGTGCACATAGATTAAATATCCAGTGCACATATATTATATATCCAGTGCACATACATTATATATTTCCAGTGCACATATTTTATCAATATACAGTGCATATATATCAAATAACCAGTGCACACATATTATATATCCAGTGCACATACATTATATATATCCAGTGCACATATATTAAATATCGTTTGCACATATATTATATATATCCAGTGCACATATATTAAATATCCAGTGCACACATTTTATATATCCAGTGCACATACATTATATATATCCAGTGCACATATATTAAATATCCAGTGCACATATATTAAATATATCCAGTGCACATATATTAAATATCCAGTGCACACATATTATATATCCAGTGCACATACATTATATATATCCAGTGCACATATATTAAATATCCAGTGCACATATATTAAATATATCCAGTGCACATATATTAAATATCCAGTGCACAAAAATTAAATATCCAGTGCACATAAATTATATATCCAGTGCACATACATTATATATATATCCAGTGCACACCTATTTAATATCCAGTGCACATATATTATATTTCCAGTACACATATATTATTTATATCCAGTGCACATATATTAAATATCCAGTGCACATATATTAAATATCCAGTGCACATAAATTATATATCTAGTGCACATACATTATATATATCCAGTGCACATTTATTAAATATCCAGTGCACATATATTATATATATCTAGTGCACATATAATATATATAGTGCACATATATTAAATATCCAGTGCTCATATATTAAATATATCCAGTGCACATATATTAAATATCCAGTGCACATATATTATATATATCCAAAGCACATATATTATATATATCCAGTGCACATATATCAAATATCCAGTGCACATATATTAAACATCCAGTGCACATATATTATATATATCCAGTGCACATAAATTAAATATCCAGTGCACATATACTAAACATCCAGTGCACATAAATTAAATATCCAGTGCACATAAATTATATATCCAGTGCACATAAATTATATATACCCAGTGCACATTTATTTAATATCCAGCGCACATATACTATATTTCCAGTGCACATATATTATATATATCCAGTGCAAATATATTAAATATTCAGTGCACATATATTAAATACCCAGTGCACATATAATAAATATCCAGTGCATATATATTATATATCCAGTGCACAGACATTATATATATCCAGTGAACATATATTAAATTTCCAGTGCACATATATTATATATATCTAGTGCACATATAATAAATATCCAGTGCACATATATTGAATATCCAGTGCAAATAAATTAAATTTCCAGTGCACATAAATTATATATCCAGTGCATATACATTATATATATCCAGTTCAAATATATTAAATATCCAGTGCACATATATTAAATATATCCAGTGCACATATATTAAATATCCAGTGCACAAAAATTAAATATCCAGTGCACATAAATTATATATCCAGTGCACATACATTATATATATCCAGTGCACATATATTAAATATCCAGTGCACATATATTAAATATATCCAGTGCACATATATTAAATATCCAGTGCACAAAAATTAAATATCCAGTGCACATAAATTATATATCCAGTGCACATACATTATATATATATATATCCAGTGCACACCTATTTAATATCCAGTGCACATATATTATATTTCCAGTGCACATATATTATTTATATCCAGTGCACATATATTAAATATCCAGTGCACATATATTAAATATCCAGTGCACATATATTAAATATCCAGTGCACATATATTAAACATCCAGTGCACATATATTATATATATCCAGTGCACATAAATTAAATATCCAGTGCACATATATTAAACATCCAGTGCACATATATTAAATATACAGTGCACATAAATTATATATCCAGTGCACATAAATTATATAAACCCAGTGCACATTTATTTAATATCCAGTGCACATATATTATATATATCCAGTGCACATATATTAAATATCCAGTGCACATATATTAAACATCCAGTGCACATATATTATATATATCCAGTGCACATAAATTAAATATCCAGTGCACATATATTAAACATCCAGTGCACATATATTATATATCCAGTGCACATATATTATATATATCCAGTGCACATATATTAAATATCCAGTGCACATAAATTAAATATCCGGTGCACATAAATTATATATCCAGTGCACATAAATTATATATACCCATTGCACATTTATTTAATATCCAGTGCACATATATTATATTTCCAGTGCACATATATATTATATATCCAGTGCTCATATATTTAATATCCAGTGCACATATATTAAATATATCCAGTGCACATATATTAAATATCCAGTGCACATAAATTAAATATCCAGTGCACATCAATTATATATCCAGTGCACATTTATTAAATATCTAATGCACATATATTACATTTCCAGTGCTCATATATTATATATATCCAGTGCACATATATTTAATATCCAGTGCACATATATTAAATATATCCAGTGCACATATATTAAATATCCAGTGCACATAAATTATATATCCAGTGCACATACATTATATATATCTAGTGCACATTTATTTAATATCCAGTGCACATATATTATATTTCCAGTGCACATATATTATATATATCCAGTGCAAATATATTAAATATCCAGTGCACATATATTAAATATCCAGTGCACATATAATAAATATCCAGTGCACATATATTATAAATCCAGTGCACATATATTAAATATCCAGTGCACATGTATTATATATATCTAGTGCACATATAATAAATATCCAGTGCACATATATTAAATATCCAGTGCACATATATTATATATCCAGTGCACATACGTTATATATATCCAGTGCACATATATTAAATATCCAGTGCACATATATTATATATCCAGTGTGCATACATTATATATATCCAGTGCACATTTATTAAATATCCAGTGCACATATATTATAAATATCCAGTGCACATATATTAAATATCCAGTGCACATATATTAAATATATCCAGTGCACATATATTAAATATCCAGTGCACATATATTATATATCCAGTGCACATACATTATATATATCCAGTGCACATATATTAAATATCCAGTGCACATATACTATATATACAGTGCACATACATTATATATATCCAGTGCACATTTATTAAATATCCAGTGCACATATATTATATATATCTAGTGCACATTTATTAAATATCCAGTGCACATATATTATAAATATCCAGTGCACATATATTAAATATATCCAGTGCACATATATTAAATATCCAGTGCACATATATTATATATCCAGTGCACATACATTATATATATCCAGTGCACATATATTAAATATCCAGTGCACATATACTATATATACAGTGCACATACATTATATATATCCAGTGCACATTTATTAAATATCCAGTGCACATATATTATATATATCTAGTGCACATATAATAAATATCCTGTGCACATATATTAAATATCCAGTGCACATATATTAAATATATCCAGTGCACATATATTAAATATCCAGTGCACAAAAATTAAATATCCAGTGCACATAAATTATATATCCAGTGCACATACATTATATATATATATCCAGTGCACACCTATTTAATATCCCGTGCTCATATATTATATTTCTAGTGCATATATATTATATATATCCAGTGCACATATATTAAATATCCAGTGCACATATATTAAATATCCAGTGCACATATATTATATATCCAGTGCACATACATTATATATATCCAGTCCACATATATTATATTTCCAGTGCACATATATTAAATATCCAGTGCACATATATTTAAAATATCCAGTGCACATACATTATATATATTCAGTGCACAAAAATTAAATATCCAGAGCACATAAATTATATATCCAGTGCACATACATTATATATATCCAGTGCACATATATTATATTTCCAGTTCACATATATTATATTTCCAGTGCACATATTTTATCAATATACAGTGCACATATATTAAATATCCAGTGCACACATATTATATATCCAGTGGACATACATTATATATATCCAGTGCACATATATTAAATATCCAGTGCACATATATTAAATATCCAGTGCACATAAATTATATATACAGTGCACATATTTTATATATATACAGTGCACATATATTAAATATCCAGTGCACATATATTAAACATCCAGTGCACATAAATTATATATCCAGTGCACATACATTATATATATCCAGTGCACATTTATTAAATATCCAGTGCACATATATTAAAAATCCAGTGCACATAAATTATATATCCAGTGCACATACATTATATATATCCAGTGCACATTTATTTAATATCCAGTGCACATATATTATATTTCCATTTCACATATTGTATCTATATAAAGTGCACATATATTAAATATCCAGTACAAACATATTACAAATCCAGTGCACATACATTATATATATCCAGTGCACATATAATAAATCTCCAGTGCACATATATTAAATATCCATTGCACATATATTATATATATCCAGAGCACATATATTAAATATCCAGTGCACATATATTATATATTTATCCAGTGCACATATATTATATATATTCAGTGCACATAAATTAAATATCCAGTTCGCATATATTATATATCCAGTGCACATATATTATATATCCAGTACACATATATTATATATATCCAGTGCACATATTTTAAATATCCAGTGCACATATATTAAACATCCAGTGCACATATATTATATATCCAGTGCACATATATTATATATATCCAGTGCACATATATTAAATATCCAGTGCAAATATATTAAATATCCAGTGCACATATATTAAATATCTAGTGCACATAAATTAAATATCCAGTGCACTTAAATTATATATCCAGTGCACATACATTATATATATCCAGTGCACATTTATTAATCATCTATTGCACATATATTATATTTCCAGTGCACATCTATTATATATATCCAGTCCAAATATATTAAATATCCAGTGCACATAAATTAAATATCCAGTGCACATAAATTATATATCCAGTGCACATACATTATATATATCCAGTGCACATTTATTAAACATCTATTGCACATATATTATATTTCCAGTGCACATATATTATATATATCCAGTGCAAATATATTAAATAACCAGTGCACATATATTATATTACCAGTGCACATATTGTATCTATATAAAGTGAATATATATTAAATATCCAGTGCACACATATTATATATCCAGTGCACATACATTATATATATCCAGTGCACATATATTAAATCTGCAGTGCACATATATTAAATATCCAGAGCACATAAATTAAATATCCAGTGCACATATATTATATATCCAGTGCACATATATTATATATCCAGTGCACATATTATATATATCCAGTGCACATACATTATATATATCCAGTGCAAATATATTATATATATTCAGTGCACATATATTAAATATCCAGTGCGCATATATTATATATCCAGTGCACATATATTAAATATCCAGTGCACATATATTAAACATCCAGCGCGCATATATTATATATCCAGTGCACATATATTAAAAAATCAAATAAAAAAAAAATATATATTATATATATTATATTATATATATTTAGTGCTCATATATTTAATATCCAGTGCACATATATTAAATATATCCAGTGCACATATATTAAATATCCAGTGCACATAAATTAAATATCCAGTGCACATCAATTATATATCCAGTGCACATTTATTAAATATCTAATGCACATATATTACATTTCCAGTGCTCATATATTATATATATCCAGTGCACATATATTTAATATCCAGTGCACATATATTAAATATATCCAGTGCACATATATTATATATCCAGTGCACATACATTATATATTTCCAGTGCACATATTTTATCAATATACAGTGCATATATATTAAATATCCAGTGCACACATATTATATATCCAGTGCACATACATTATATATATCCAGTGCACATATATTAAATATCCTTTGCACATATACTATATATATCCAGTGCACATATATTAAATATCCAGTGCACACATATTATATATCCAGTGCACATACATTATATATATCCAGTGCACATATATTAAATATCCAGTGCACATATATTAAATATATCCAGTGCACATACATTATATATATCCAGTGCACATATATTAAATATCCAGTGCACATATATTAAATATATCCAGTGCACATATATTAAATATCCAGTGCACAAAAATTAAATATCCAGTGCACATAAATTTTATATCCAGTGCACGTACATTATATATATCCAGTGCACATATATTAAATATCCTTTGCACATATATTATATATATCCAGTGCACATATATTAAATATCCAGTGCACACATATTATATATCCAGTGCACATACATTATATATATATCCAGTGCACATATATTAAATATCCAGTGCACATATATTATATATATCCAGTGCACACCTATTTAATATCCAGTGCACATATATTATATTTCTAGTGCACATATATTATTTATATCCAGTGCACATATATTAAATATCCAGTGCACATATATTAAATATCCAGTGCACATATATTAAAAATCCAGTGCACATATATTAAATATTCAGTGCACATAAATTATATATCTAGTGCACATACATTATATATATCCAGTGCACATACATTATATATATCCAGTGCACATTTATTAAATATCCAGTGCACATATATTATATATATATCTAGTGCACATATAATATATATACAGTGCACATATATTAAATATCCAGTGCACATATATTAAATATATCCAGTGCACATATATTAAACATCCAGTGCACATATATTATATATATCCAGTGCACATAAATTAAATATCCAGTGCACATATATTAAACATCCAGTGCACATATATTAAATATCCAGTGCACATATATTAAACATCCAGTGCACATATATTATATATATCCAGTGCACATAAATTAAATATCCAGTGCACATATATTAAACATCCAGTGCACATATATTAAATATCCAGTGCACATATATTATATATATCCAGTGCACATATATTAAATATCCAGTGCACATATATTAAATATCCAGTGCACATATATTATATATATCCAAAGCACATATATTATATATATCCAGTGCACATATATTAAATATCCAGTGCACATATATTAAACATCCAGTGCACATATATTTTATATATCCAGTGCACATAAATTAAATATCCAGTGCACATATATTTAACATCCAGTGCACATATATTAATTATCCAGTGCACATAAATTATATATCCAGTGCAAATATATTAAATATCCAGTTAACATATATTATATATCCAGTGCACATACATTATATATATCCAGTGCACATTTATTAAATATCCAGTGCACTTATATTTTATATATCTAGTGCACATATAATAAATATACAGTGCACATATATTAAATATCTATTGCACATATATTAAATGTATCCAGTTCACATATATTAAATATCCAGTGCACATACATTATATATATCCAAAGCAAATATATTATATATATATATCCATTACACATATATTAAATATCCAGTGCACATATATTAAATATCCATTGCACATATATTATATATTTCCAGTGCACATATATTAAATATCCAGTGCACATATATTATATTTCCAGTGCAAATACATTACATATATCCAGTGCACATATATTAAACATCCAGTGCACATCAATTATATATCCAGTACACATAAATTATGTATATCCAGTGCACATATATTAAATATCCAGTGCACATATATTATATATCCAGTGCACATACATTATATATATATATCAAGTGCAAATATATTAAATATCCAGTGCACATATATTATATATCCCGTGCACTTACATTATATATTTCCAGCGCACATATTTTATCAATATACATTGCATATATATTAATTATCCAGTGCACACATATTATATATCCAGTGCACTTATATTATAAATATCCAGTGCACATATATTAAATATCCAGTGCACATATATTAAATATATCCAGTGCACATATATTAAATATCCAGTGCACATATATTATATATCCAGTGCACATACATTATATATATCCAGTGCACATATATTAAATATCCAGTGCACATATACTATATATACAGTGCACATACATTATATATATCCAGTGCACATTTATTAAATATCCAGTGCACACATATTATATATCCAGTGCACATACATTATATATATCCAGTGCACATATATTAAATATCCAGTGCACATATATTAAATATCCAGTGCACATATACTATATATACAGTGCACATACATTATATATATCCAGTGCACATTTATTAAATATCCAGTGCACACATATTATATATCCAGTGCACATACATTATATATATCCAGTGCACATATATTAAATATCCAGTGCACATATATTAAATATATCCAGTGCACATATATTAAATATCCAGTGCACAAAAATTAAATATCCAGTGCACATAAATTATATATCCAGTGCACATACATTATATATATCCAGTGCACATATATTAAATATCCTTTGCACATATATTATATATATCAAGTGCACATATATTAAATATCCAGTGCACACATATTACATATCCAGTGCACATACATTATATATATCCAGTGCACATATATTAAATATCCAGTGCACATATATTATATATATCCATTGCACACCTATTTAATATCCAGTGCAGATATATTATATATCCAGTGCACATATATTATTTATATCCAGTGCACATATATTAAATATCCAGTGCACATATACTAAATATCCAGTGCACATATATTAAAAATCCAGTGCACATATATTAAATATCCAGTGCACATATATTAAATATTCAGTGCACATAAATTATATATCTAGTGCACATACATTATATATATCCAGTGCACATTTATTAAATATCCAGTGCACATATATTATATATATCTAGTGCACATATAATATATATACAGTGCACATATATTAAATATCCAGTGCACATATATTAAATATATCCAGATCACATATATTAAATATCCAGTGCACATATATTATATATATCCAAAGCACATATATTATATATATCCAGTGCACATATATTAAATATCCAGTGCACATATATTAAACATCCAGTGCACATATATTATATATATCCAGTGCACATAAATTAAATATCCAGTGCACATATATTAAACATCCATTGCACATATATTAAATTTCCAGTGCACATAAATTATATATCCAGTGCACATAAATTATATATACCCAGTGCACATTTATTTAATATCCAGTGCACATATATTATATATATCCAGTGCACATATATTAAATATCCAGTGCACATATATTAAACATCCAGTGCACATATATTATATATCCAGTGCACATATATTATTTATATCCAGTGCACATATATTAAATATCCAGTGCACATAAATTATATATACCCAGTGCACATTTATTTAATATCCAGTGCACATATATTATATATCCAGTGCACATATATTATATATATCCAGTGCAAATATATTAAATATTCAGTGCACATATATTAAATATCCAGTGCACATATATTATATATATCTAGTGCACATATAATAAATATCCAGTGCACATATATTAAACATCTAGTGCACATATATTAAATATCCAGTGCACATAAATTATATATCCAGTGCACATACATTATATATATCCAATGCACATTTATTAAATATCCAGTGCACATATATTATATATCCAGTGCACATACATTATATATATCCAATGCACATTTATTAAATATCCAGTGCACATATATTATATATATCTAATGCACATATAATAAATATACAGTGCACATATATTAAATATATCCAGTGCACATATATTAAATATATCCAGTGCACATATATTAAATATCCAGTGCACATATATTATATATATCCAAAGCACATACATTATATATATCCAGTGCACATATATTAAATATCCAGTGCACATATATTATATATCCAGTGCACATACATTATATATTTCCAGTGCACATATTTTGTCAATATACAGTGCATATATATCAAATAACCAGTGCACAAATATTATATATCCAGTGCACATACATTATATATATCCAGCGCACATATATTAAATATCGTTTGCACATACATTATATATATCCAGTGCACATATATTAAATATCCAGTGCACATATATTAAATATATCCAGTGCACATATATTAAATATCCAGTGCACAAAAATTAAATATCCAGTGCACATAAATTATATATCCAGTGCACATACATTATATATATCCAGTGCACACCTATTTAATATTCAGTGCACATATATTATATTTCCAGTGCACATATATTATTTATATCCAGTGCACATATATTAAATATCCAGTGCACATATATTAAATATCCAGTGCACATAAATTATATATCTAGTGCACATACATTATATATATCCAGTGCACATTTATTAAATATCCAGTGCACATATATTATATATATATCTAGTGCAAATATAATATATATAGTGCACATATATTAAATATCCAGTGCTCATATATTAAATATATCCAGTGCACATATATATTTAATATCCAGTGCACATATATTATATATATCCAAAGCACATATATTATATATATATCCAGTGCACATATATTAAACATCCAGTGCACATATATTATATATATCCAGTGCACATAAATTAAATATCCAGTGCACATATATTAAACATCCAGTGCACATATATTAAATATCCAGTGCACATAAATTATATATCCAGTGCACATAAATTATATAAACCCAGTGCACATTTATTTAATATCCAGTGCACATATATTATATATATCCAGTGCACATATATTAAATATCCAGTGCACATATATGAAACATCCAGTGCACATATATTATATATATCCAGTGCACATAAATTAAATATCCAGTGCACATATATTAAACATCCAGTGCACATATATTATATATACAGTGCACATATATTAAATATCCAGTGCACAAAAATTAAATATCCAGTGCACATGAATTATATATCCAGTGCACATACATTATATATCCAGTGCTCATACATTATATATATCCAGTGCACATTTATTAAATATCCAGTGCACTTATATTATAAATATCCAGTGCACATATATTAAATATCCAGTGCACATATATTAAATATATCCAGTGCACATATATTAAATATCCAGTGCACATATATTATATATCTAGTGCACATACATTATATATATCCAGTGCACATATATTAAATATCCAGTGCACATATACTATATATACAGTGCACATACATTATATATATCCAGTGCACATTTATTAAATATCCAGTGCACACATATTATATATCCAGTGCACATACATTATATATATCCAGTGCACATATATTAAATATCCAGTGCACATATATTAAATATATCCAGTGCACATATATTAAATATCCAGTGCACAAAAATTAAATATCCAGTGCACATGAATTATATATCCAGTGCACATACATTATATATATCCTGTGCACATATATTAAATATCCTTTGCACATATATTATATATATCCAGTGCACATATATTAAATATCCAGTGCACACATATTATATATCCAGTGCACATACATTATATATATCCAGTGCACATATATTAAATATCCAGTGCACATAAATTATATATATCCATTGCACACCTATTTAATATCCAGTGCACATATATTATATATCCAGTGCACATATATTATTTATATCCAGTGCACATATATTAAATATCCAGTGCACATATATTAAATATCCAGTGCACATATATTAAAAATCCAGTGCACATATATTAAATATCCAGTGCACATATATTAAATATTCAGTGCACATAAATTATATATCTAGTGCACATACATTATATATATCCAGTGCACATTTATTAAATATCCAGTGCACATATATTATATATATCTAGTGCACATATAATATATATAAAGTGCACATATATTAAATATCCAGTGCACATATATTAAATATATCCAGTTCACATATATTAAATATCCAGTGCACATATATTATATATATCCAAAGCACATATATTATATATATCCAGTGCACATATATTAAATATCCAGTGCACATATATTAAACATCCAGTGCACATATATTATATATATCCAGTGCACATAAATTAAATATCCAGTGCACATATATTAAACATCCAGTGCACATATATTAAATTTCCAGTGCACATAAATTATATATCCAGTGCACATAAATTATATATACCCAGTGCACATTTATTTAATATCCAGTGCACATATATTATATATATCCAGTGCACATATATTAAATATCCAGTGCACATATATTAAACATCTAGTGCACATATATTATATATATCCAGTGCACATAAATTAAATATCCAGTGCACATATATTAAACATCCAGTGCACATATATTATATATCCAGTGCACATATATTATTTATATCCAGTGCACATATATTAAATATCCAGTGCACATAAATTATATATACCCAGTGCACATTTATTTAATATCCAGTGCACATATATTATATTTCCAGTGCACATATATTATATATATCCAGTGCAAATATATTAAATATTCAGTGCACATATATTAAATATCCAGTGCACATATATTATATATATCTAGTGCACATATAATAAATATCCAGTGCACATATATTAAACATCTAGTGCACATAAATTATATATCCAGTGCACATACATTATATATATCCAATGCACATTTATTAAATATCCAGTGCACATATATTATATATATCTAATGCACATATAATAAATATACAGTGCACATATATTAAATATATAGTGCACATATATTAAATATATCCAGTGCACATATATTAAATATATCCAGTGCACATATATTAAATATCCAGTGCACATATATTATATATATCCAAAGCACATACATTATATATATCCAGTGCACATATATTAAATATCCAGTGCACATATATTATATATCCAGTGCACATACATTATATATTTCCAGTGCACATATTTTATCAATATACAGTGCATATATATCAAATAACCAGTGCACACATATTATATATCCAGTGCACATACATTATATATATCCAGTGCACATATATTAAATATCGTTTGCACATATATTATATATATCCAGTGCACATACATTATATATATCCAGTGCACATATATTAAATATCCAGTGCACATATATTAAATATATCCAGTGCACATATATTAAATATCCAGTGCACAAAAATTAAATATCCAGTGCACATAAATTATATATCCAGTGCACATACATTATATATATCCAGTGCACACCTATTTAATATTCAGTGCACATATATTATATTTCCAGTGCACATATATTATTTATATCCACTGCACATATATTAAATATCCAGTGCACATATATTAAATATCCAGTGCACATAAATTATATATCTAGTGCACATACATTATATATATCCAGTGCACATTTATTAAATATCCAGTGCACATATATTATATATCTAGTGCACATATAATATATATACAGTGCACATATATTAAATATCCAGTGCACATATATTAAATATATCCAGATCACATATATTAAATATCCAGTGCACATATATTATATATATCCAAAGCACATATATTATATATATCCAGTGCACATATATTAAATATCCAGTGCACATATATTAAACATCCAGTGCACATATATTATATATATCCAGTGCACATAAATTAAATATCCAGTGCACATATATTAAACATCCATTGCACATATATTAAATTTCCAGTGCACATAAATTATATATCCAGTGCACATAAATTATATATACCCAGTGCACATTTATTTAATATCCAGTGCACATATATTATATATATCCAGTGCACATATATTAAATATCCAGTGCACATATATTAAACATCCAGTGCACATATATTATATATCCAGTGCACATATATTATTTATATCCAGTGCACATATATTAAATATCCAGTGCACATAAATTATATATACCCAGTGCACATTTATTTAATATCCAGTGCACATATATTATATATCCAGTGCACATATATTATATATATCCAGTGCAAATATATTAAATATTCAGTGCACATATATTAAATATCCAGTGCACATATATTATATATATCTAGTGCACATATAATAAATATCCAGTGCACATATATTAAACATCTAGTGCACATATATTAAATATCCAGTGCACATAAATTATATATCCAGTGCACATACATTATATATATCCAATGCACATTTATTAAATATCCAGTGCACATATATTATATATCCAGTGCACATACATTATATATATCCAATGCACATTTATTAAATATCCAGTGCACATATATTATATATATCTAATGCACATATAATAAATATACAGTGCACATATATTAAATATATCCAGTGCACATATATTAAATATATCCAGTGCACATATATTAAATATCCAGTGCACATATATTATATATATCCAAAGCACATACATTATATATATCCAGTGCACATATATTAAATATCCAGTGCACATATATTATATATCCAGTGCACATACATTATATATTTCCAGTGCACATATTTTGTCAATATACAGTGCATATATATCAAATAACCAGTGCACAAATATTATATATCCAGTGCACATACATTATATATATCCAGCGCACATATATTAAATATCGTTTGCACATACATTATATATATCCAGTGCACATATATTAAATATCCAGTGCACATATATTAAATATATCCAGTGCACATATATTAAATATCCAGTGCACAAAAATTAAATATCCAGTGCACATAAATTATATATCCAGTGCACATACATTATATATATCCAGTGCACACCTATTTAATATTCAGTGCACATATATTATATTTCCAGTGCACATATATTATTTATATCCAGTGCACATATATTAAATATCCAGTGCACATATATTAAATATCCAGTGCACATAAATTATATATCTAGTGCACATACATTATATATATCCAGTGCACATTTATTAAATATCCAGTGCACATATATTATATATATATCTAGTGCAAATATAATATATATAGTGCACATATATTAAATATCCAGTGCTCATATATTAAATATATCCAGTGCACATATATATTTAATATCCAGTGCACATATATTATATATATCCAAAGCACATATATTATATATATATCCAGTGCACATATATTAAACATCCAGTGCACATATATTATATATATCCAGTGCACATAAATTAAATATCCAGTGCACATATATTAAACATCCAGTGCACATATATTAAATATCCAGTGCACATAAATTATATATCCAGTGCACATAAATTATATAAACCCAGTGCACATTTATTTAATATCCAGTGCACATATATTATATATATCCAGTGCACATATATTAAATATCCAGTGCACATATATGAAACATCCAGTGCACATATATTATATATATCCAGTGCACATAAATTAAATATCCAGTGCACATATATTAAACATCCAGTGCACATATATTATATATCCAGTGCACATATATTATATATATCCAGTGCTCATACATTATATATATCCAGTGCACATTTATTAAATATCCAGTGCACTTATATTATAAATATCCAGTGCACATATATTAAATTTCCAGTGCACATATATTAAATATATCCAGTGCACATATATTATATATCCAGTGCACATATATTATATATCCAGTGCACATACATTATATATATCCAGTGCACATATATTAAATATCCAGTGCACATATACTATATATACAGTGCACATACATTATATATATCCAGTGCACATTTATTAAATATCCAGTGCAAACATATTATATATCCAGTGCACATACATTATATATCCAGTGCTCATACATTATATATATCCAGTGCACATTTATTAAATATCCAGTGCACTTATATTATAAATATCCAGTGCACATATATTAAATATCCAGTGCACATATATTAAATATATCCAGTGCACATATATTAAATATCCAGTGCACATATATTATATATCTAGTGCACATACATTATATATATCCAGTGCACATATATTAAATATCCAGTGCACATATACTATATATACAGTGCACATACATTATATATATCCAGTGCACATTTATTAAATATCCAGTGCACACATATTATATATCCAGTGCACATACATTATATATATCCAGTGCACATATATTAAATATCCAGTGCACATATATTAAATATATCCAGTGCACATATATTAAATATCCAGTGCACAAAAATTAAATATCCAGTGCACATGAATTATATATCCAGTGCACATACATTATATATATCCTGTGCACATATATTAAATATCCTTTGCACATATATTATATATATCCAGTGCACATATATTAAATATCCAGTGCACACATATTATATATCCAGTGCACATACATTATATATATCCAGTGCACATATATTAAATATCCAGTGCACATAAATTATATATATCCATTGCACACCTATTTAATATCCAGTGCACATATATTATATATCCAGTGCACATATATTATTTATATCCAGTGCACATATATTAAATATCCAGTGCACATATATTAAATATCCAGTGCACATATATTAAAAATCCAGTGCACATATATTAAATATCCAGTGCACATATATTAAATATTCAGTGCACATAAATTATATATCTAGTGCACATACATTATATATATCCAGTGCACATTTATTAAATATCCAGTGCACATATATTATATATATCTAGTGCACATATAATATATATAAAGTGCACATATATTAAATATCCAGTGCACATATATTAAATATATCCAGTTCACATATATTAAATATCCAGTGCACATATATTATATATATCCAAAGCACATATATTATATATATCCAGTGCACATATATTAAATATCCAGTGCACATATATTAAACATCCAGTGCACATATATTATATATATCCAGTGCACATAAATTAAATATCCAGTGCACATATATTAAACATCCAGTGCACATATATTAAATTTCCAGTGCACATAAATTATATATCCAGTGCACATAAATTATATATACCCAGTGCACATTTATTTAATATCCAGTGCACATATATTATATATATCCAGTGCACATATATTAAATATCCAGTGCACATATATTAAACATCTAGTGCACATATATTATATATATCCAGTGCACATAAATTAAATATCCAGTGCACATATATTAAACATCCAGTGCACATATATTATATATCCAGTGCACATATATTATTTATATCCAGTGCACATATATTAAATATCCAGTGCACATAAATTATATATACCCAGTGCACATTTATTTAATATCCAGTGCACATATATTATATTTCCAGTGCACATATATTATATATATCCAGTGCAAATATATTAAATATTCAGTGCACATATATTAAATATCCAGTGCACATATATTATATATATCTAGTGCACATATAATAAATATCCAGTGCACATATATTAAACATCTAGTGCACATAAATTATATATCCAGTGCACATACATTATATATATCCAATGCACATTTATTAAATATCCAGTGCACATATATTATATATATCTAATGCACATATAATAAATATACAGTGCACATATATTAAATATATAGTGCACATATATTAAATATATCCAGTGCACATATATTAAATATATCCAGTGCACATATATTAAATATCCAGTGCACATATATTATATATATCCAAAGCACATACATTATATATATCCAGTGCACATATATTAAATATCCAGTGCACATATATTATATATCCAGTGCACATACATTATATATTTCCAGTGCACATATTTTATCAATATACAGTGCATATATATCAAATAACCAGTGCACACATATTATATATCCAGTGCACATACATTATATATATCCAGTGCACATATATTAAATATCGTTTGCACATATATTATATATATCCAGTGCACATACATTATATATATCCAGTGCACATATATTAAATATCCAGTGCACATATATTAAATATATCCAGTGCACATATATTAAATATCCAGTGCACAAAAATTAAATATCCAGTGCACATAAATTATATATCCAGTGCACATACATTATATATATCCAGTGCACACCTATTTAATATTCAGTGCACATATATTATATTTCCAGTGCACATATATTATTTATATCCACTGCACATATATTAAATATCCAGTGCACATATATTAAATATCCAGTGCACATAAATTATATATCTAGTGCACATACATTATATATATCCAGTGCACATTTATTAAATATCCAGTGCACATATATTATATATATCTAGTGCAAATATAATATATATAGTGCACATATATTAAATATCCAGTGCTCATATATTAAATATATCCAGTGCACATATATATTTAATATCCAGTGCACATATATTATATATATCCAAAGCACATATATTATATATATATCCAGTGCACATATATTAAATATCCAGTGCACATATATTAAACATCCAGTGCACATATATTATATATATCCAGTGCACATATATTAAATATCCAGTGCACATATATTAAACATCCAGTGCACATATATTATATATATCCAGTGCACTTAAATTAAATATCCAGTGCACATATATTAAACATCCAGTGCACATATATTAAATATCCAGTGCACATAAATTATATATCCAGTGCACATAAATTATATATACCCAGTGCACATTTATTTAATATCCAGTGCACATATATTATATATATCCAGTGCACATATATTAAATATCCAGTGCACATATATTAAACATCTAGTGCACATATAATAATTATACAGTGCACATATATTAAATATCCAGTGCACATATATTAAATATATCCAGTGCACATATATTAAATATCCAGTGCACATATATTATATATATCCAAAGCACATATATTATATATATCCAGTGCACATATATTAAATATCCAGTGCACATATATTAAACATACAGTGCACATATATTATATATATCCAGTGCACATAAATTAAATATCCAGTGCACATATATTAAACATCCAGTGCACATATATTAAATATCCAGTGTACATAAATTATATATTCAGTGCAAATATATTAAATATCCAGTGCACATATATTATATATCCAGTGCACATACATTATATATATCCAGTGCACATTTATTAAATATCCAGTGCACTTATATTATATATATCTAGTGCACATATAATAAATATACAGTGCACATATATTAAATATCTATTGCACATATATTAAATATATCCAGTTCACATATATTAAATATCCAGTACACATACATTATATATATCCAAAGCACATATATTATATATATATCCAGTGCACATATATTAAATATCCAGTGCACATATATTAAATATCCAAAGCACATATATTATATATATATCCAGTGCACATATATTAAATATCCAGTGCACATATATTATATTTCCAGTGCAAATACATTACAAATATCCAGTGCACATATATTAAACATCCAGTGCACATCAATTATATATCCAGTGCACATAAATTATGTATATCCAGTGCACATTTATTAAATATCTAGTGCACATATATTATATTTCCAGTGCACATATATTATATATATCCAGTGCACATATATTAAATATCCAGTGCACATATATTATATATCCAGTGCACATACATTATATATATATATATCAAGTGCACATATATTAAATATCCAGTGCACATATATTATATATCCAGTGCACATACATTATATATTTCCAGTGCACATATTTTATCAATATACAGTGCATATATATTAAATATCCAGTGCACACATATTATATATCCAGTGCACATACATTATATATATCCAGTGCACATATATTAAATATCCTTTGCACATATATTATATATATCCAGTGCACATATATTAAATATCCAGTGCACACATATTATATATCCAGTGCACATACATTATATATATCCAGTGCACATATATTAAATATCCAGTGCAAATATATTAAATATCCAGTGCACATATATTAAATATCCAGTGCACATATATTAAAAATCCAGTGCACATATATTAAATATCCAGTGCACATATATTAAATATTCAGTGCACATAAATTACATATCTAGTGCACATACATTATATATATCCAGTGCACATTTATTAAATATCCAGTGCACATATATTATATATATATATTCAGTGCACATATATTATATATATCCAAAGCACATATATTATATATATCCAGTGCACATATATTAAATATCCAGTGCACATATATTAAACATCCAGTGCACATATATTATATATATCCAGTGCACATAAATTAAATATCCAGTGCACATATATTAAACATCCAGTGCACATATATTAAATATCCAGTGCACATAAATTATATATCCAGTGCACATAAATTATATATACCCAGTGCACATTTATTTAATATCCAGTGCACATATATTATATATATCCAGTGCACATATCTTAAATATCCAGTGCACATATATTAAACATCTAGTGCACATATATTATATATATCCAGTGCACATAAATTAAATATCCAGTGCACATATATTAAACTTCCAGTGCACATATATTATTTATATCCAGTGCAAATATATTAAATATTCAGTGCACATATATTAAATATCCAGTGCACATATATTATATATATCTAGTGCACATATAATAAATATCCAGTGCACATATATTAAACATCTAGTGCACATAAATTATATATCCAGTGCACATACATTATATATATTTATATCCAGTGCACACCTATTTAATATCCAGTGCACATACATTATATTTCCAGTGCACATATATTATTTATATCCAGTGCACATATATTAAATATCCAGTGCACATATATTAAATATCCAGTGCACATATATTAAATATCCAGTGCACATAAATTATATATCCAGTGCACATACATTATATATATCCAATGCACATTTATTAAATATCCAGTGCACATATATTATATATATCTAGTGCACATATAATAAATATACAGTGCACATATATTAAATATCCAGTGCACATATATTAAATATATCCAGTGCACATATATTAAATATATCCAGTGTACATATATTAAATATCCAGTGCACATATATTATATATATCCAAAGCACATACATTATATATATCCAGTGCACATAGATTAAATATCCAGTGCACATATATTATATATCCAGTGCACATACATTATATATTTCCAGTGCACATATTTTATCAATATACAGTGCATATATATCAAATAACCAGTGCACACATATTATATATCCAGTGCACATACATTATATATATCCAGTGCACATATATTAAATATCGTTTGCACATATATTATATATATCCAGTGCACATATATTAAATATCCAGTGCACACATTTTATATATCCAGTGCACATACATTATATATATCCAGTGCACATATATTAAATATCCAGTGCACATATATTAAATATATCCAGTGCACATATATTAAATATCCAGTGCACACATATTATATATCCAGTGCACATACATTATATATATCCAGTGCACATATATTAAATATCCAGTGCACATATATTAAATATATCCAGTGCACATATATTAAATATCCAGTGCACAAAAATTAAATATCCAGTGCACATAAATTATATATCCAGTGCACATACATTATATATATATCCAGTGCACACCTATTTAATATCCAGTGCACATATATTATATTTCCAGTACACATATATTATTTATATCCAGTGCACATATATTAAATATCCAGTGCACATATATTAAATATCCAGTGCACATAAATTATATATCTAGTGCACATACATTATATATATCCAGTGCACATTTATTAAATATCCAGTGCACATATATTATATATATCTAGTGCACATATAATATATATAGTGCACATATATTAAATATCCAGTGCTCATATATTAAATATATCCAGTGCACATATATTAAATATCCAGTGCACATATATTATATATATCCAAAGCACATATATTATATATATCCAGTGCACATATATCAAATATCCAGTGCACATATATTAAACATCCAGTGCACATATATTATATATATCCAGTGCACATAAATTAAATATCCAGTGCACATATACTAAACATCCAGTGCACATATATTAAATATCCAGTGCACATAAATTAAATATCCAGTGCACATAAATTATATATCCAGTGCACATAAATTATATATACCCAGTGCACATTTATTTAATATCCAGCGCACATATACTATATTTCCAGTGCACATATATTATATATATCCAGTGCAAATATATTAAATATTCAGTGCACATATATTAAATACCCAGTGCACATATAATAAATATCCAGTGCATATATATTATATATCCAGTGCACAGACATTATATATATCCAGTGAACATATATTAAATATCCAGTGCACATATATTATATATATCTAGTGCACATATAATAAATATCCAGTGCACATATATTGAATATCCAGTGCAAATAAATTAAATTTCCAGTGCACATAAATTATATATCCAGTGCATATACATTATATATATCCAGTTCAAATATATTAAATATCCAGTGCACATATATTAAATATATCCAGTGCACATATATTAAATATCCAGTGCACAAAAATTAAATATCCAGTGCACATAAATTATATATCCAGTGCACATACATTATATATATCCAGTGCACATATATTAAATATCCAGTGCACATATATTAAATATATCCAGTGCACATATATTAAATATCCAGTGCACAAAAATTAAATATCCAGTGCACATAAATTATATATCCAGTGCACATACATTATATATATATATATCCAGTGCACACCTATTTAATATCCAGTGCACATATATTATATTTCCAGTGCACATATATTATTTATATCCAGTGCACATATATTAAATATCCAGTGCACATATATTAAATATCCAGTGCACATATATTAAATATCCAGTGCACATATATTAAACATCCAGTGCACATATATTATATATCCAGTGCACATAAATTAAATATCCAGTGCACATATATTAAACATCCAGTGCACATATATTAAATATACAGTGCACATAAATTATATATCCAGTGCACATAAATTATATAAACCCAGTGCACATTTATTTAATATCCAGTGCACATATATTATATATATCCAGTGCACATATATTAAATATCCAGTGCACATATATTAAACATCCAGTGCACATATATTATATATATCCAGTGCACATAAATTAAATATCCAGTGCACATATATTAAACATCCAGTGCACATATATTATATATCCAGTGCACATATATTATATATATCCAGTGCACATATATTAAATATCCAGTGCACATAAATTAAATATCCGGTGCACATAAATTATATATCCAGTGCACATAAATTATATATACCCATTGCACATTTATTTAATATCCAGTGCACATATATTATATTTCCAGTGCACATATATATTATATATCCAGTGCTCATATATTTAATATCCAGTGCACATATATTAAATATATCCAGTGCACATATATTAAATATCCAGTGCACATAAATTAAATATCCAGTGCACATCAATTATATATCCAGTGCACATTTATTAAATATCTAATGCACATATATTACATTTCCAGTGCTCATATATTATATATATCCAGTGCACATATATTTAATATCCAGTGCACATATATTAAATATATCCAGTGCACA
This sequence comes from Leptodactylus fuscus, assembly GCF_031893055.1. Classification (NCBI taxonomy): domain Eukaryota; kingdom Metazoa; phylum Chordata; class Amphibia; order Anura; family Leptodactylidae; genus Leptodactylus; species Leptodactylus fuscus. The sequence goes on from NW_027439812.1 coordinate 82,344, forward strand.
TATATTAAATATCCAGTGCACATAAATTATATATCCAGTGCACATACATTATATATATCTAGTGCACATTTATTTAATATCCAGTGCACATATATTATATTTCCAGTGCACATATATTATATATATCCAGTGCAAATATATTAAATATCCAGTGCACATATATTAAATATCCAGTGCACATATAATAAATATCCAGTGCACATATATTATAAATCCAGTGCACATATATTAAATATCCAGTGCACATGTATTATATATATCTAGTGCACATATAATAAATATCCAGTGCACATATATTAAATATCCAGTGCACATATATTATATATCCAGTGCACATACGTTATATATATCCAGTGCACATATATTAAATATCCAGTGCACATATATTATATATCCAGTGTGCATACATTATATATATCCAGTGCACATTTATTAAATATCCAGTGCACATATATTATAAATATCCAGTGCACATATATTAAATATCCAGTGCACATATATTAAATATATCCAGTGCACATATATTAAATATCCAGTGCACATATATTATATATCCAGTGCACATACATTATATATATCCAGTGCACATATATTAAATATCCAGTGCACATATACTATATATACAGTGCACATACATTATATATATCCAGTGCACATTTATTAAATATCCAGTGCACATATATTATATATATCTAGTGCACATTTATTAAATATCCAGTGCACATATATTATAAATATCCAGTGCACATATATTAAATATATCCAGTGCACATATATTAAATATCCAGTGCACATATATTATATATCCAGTGCACATACATTATATATATCCAGTGCACATATATTAAATATCCAGTGCACATATACTATATATACAGTGCACATACATTATATATATCCAGTGCACATTTATTAAATATCCAGTGCACATATATTATATATATCTAGTGCACATATAATAAATATCCTGTGCACATATATTAAATATCCAGTGCACATATATTAAATATATCCAGTGCACATATATTAAATATCCAGTGCACAAAAATTAAATATCCAGTGCACATAAATTATATATCCAGTGCACATACATTATATATATATATCCAGTGCACACCTATTTAATATCCCGTGCTCATATATTATATTTCTAGTGCATATATATTATATATATCCAGTGCACATATATTAAATATCCAGTGCACATATATTAAATATCCAGTGCACATATATTATATATCCAGTGCACATACATTATATATATCCAGTCCACATATATTATATTTCCAGTGCACATATATTAAATATCCAGTGCACATATATTTAAAATATCCAGTGCACATACATTATATATATTCAGTGCACAAAAATTAAATATCCAGAGCACATAAATTATATATCCAGTGCACATACATTATATATATCCAGTGCACATATATTATATTTCCAGTTCACATATATTATATTTCCAGTGCACATATTTTATCAATATACAGTGCACATATATTAAATATCCAGTGCACACATATTATATATCCAGTGGACATACATTATATATATCCAGTGCACATATATTAAATATCCAGTGCACATATATTAAATATCCAGTGCACATAAATTATATATACAGTGCACATATTTTATATATATACAGTGCACATATATTAAATATCCAGTGCACATATATTAAACATCCAGTGCACATAAATTATATATCCAGTGCACATACATTATATATATCCAGTGCACATTTATTAAATATCCAGTGCACATATATTAAAAATCCAGTGCACATAAATTATATATCCAGTGCACATACATTATATATATCCAGTGCACATTTATTTAATATCCAGTGCACATATATTATATTTCCATTTCACATATTGTATCTATATAAAGTGCACATATATTAAATATCCAGTACAAACATATTACAAATCCAGTGCACATACATTATATATATCCAGTGCACATATAATAAATCTCCAGTGCACATATATTAAATATCCATTGCACATATATTATATATATCCAGAGCACATATATTAAATATCCAGTGCACATATATTATATATTTATCCAGTGCACATATATTATATATATTCAGTGCACATAAATTAAATATCCAGTTCGCATATATTATATATCCAGTGCACATATATTATATATCCAGTACACATATATTATATATATCCAGTGCACATATTTTAAATATCCAGTGCACATATATTAAACATCCAGTGCACATATATTATATATCCAGTGCACATATATTATATATATCCAGTGCACATATATTAAATATCCAGTGCAAATATATTAAATATCCAGTGCACATATATTAAATATCTAGTGCACATAAATTAAATATCCAGTGCACTTAAATTATATATCCAGTGCACATACATTATATATATCCAGTGCACATTTATTAATCATCTATTGCACATATATTATATTTCCAGTGCACATCTATTATATATATCCAGTCCAAATATATTAAATATCCAGTGCACATAAATTAAATATCCAGTGCACATAAATTATATATCCAGTGCACATACATTATATATATCCAGTGCACATTTATTAAACATCTATTGCACATATATTATATTTCCAGTGCACATATATTATATATATCCAGTGCAAATATATTAAATAACCAGTGCACATATATTATATTACCAGTGCACATATTGTATCTATATAAAGTGAATATATATTAAATATCCAGTGCACACATATTATATATCCAGTGCACATACATTATATATATCCAGTGCACATATATTAAATCTGCAGTGCACATATATTAAATATCCAGAGCACATAAATTAAATATCCAGTGCACATATATTATATATCCAGTGCACATATATTATATATCCAGTGCACATATTATATATATCCAGTGCACATACATTATATATATCCAGTGCAAATATATTATATATATTCAGTGCACATATATTAAATATCCAGTGCGCATATATTATATATCCAGTGCACATATATTAAATATCCAGTGCACATATATTAAACATCCAGCGCGCATATATTATATATCCAGTGCACATATATTAAAAAATCAAATAAAAAAAAAATATATATTATATATATTATATTATATATATTTAGTGCTCATATATTTAATATCCAGTGCACATATATTAAATATATCCAGTGCACATATATTAAATATCCAGTGCACATAAATTAAATATCCAGTGCACATCAATTATATATCCAGTGCACATTTATTAAATATCTAATGCACATATATTACATTTCCAGTGCTCATATATTATATATATCCAGTGCACATATATTTAATATCCAGTGCACATATATTAAATATATCCAGTGCACATATATTATATATCCAGTGCACATACATTATATATTTCCAGTGCACATATTTTATCAATATACAGTGCATATATATTAAATATCCAGTGCACACATATTATATATCCAGTGCACATACATTATATATATCCAGTGCACATATATTAAATATCCTTTGCACATATACTATATATATCCAGTGCACATATATTAAATATCCAGTGCACACATATTATATATCCAGTGCACATACATTATATATATCCAGTGCACATATATTAAATATCCAGTGCACATATATTAAATATATCCAGTGCACATACATTATATATATCCAGTGCACATATATTAAATATCCAGTGCACATATATTAAATATATCCAGTGCACATATATTAAATATCCAGTGCACAAAAATTAAATATCCAGTGCACATAAATTTTATATCCAGTGCACGTACATTATATATATCCAGTGCACATATATTAAATATCCTTTGCACATATATTATATATATCCAGTGCACATATATTAAATATCCAGTGCACACATATTATATATCCAGTGCACATACATTATATATATATCCAGTGCACATATATTAAATATCCAGTGCACATATATTATATATATCCAGTGCACACCTATTTAATATCCAGTGCACATATATTATATTTCTAGTGCACATATATTATTTATATCCAGTGCACATATATTAAATATCCAGTGCACATATATTAAATATCCAGTGCACATATATTAAAAATCCAGTGCACATATATTAAATATTCAGTGCACATAAATTATATATCTAGTGCACATACATTATATATATCCAGTGCACATACATTATATATATCCAGTGCACATTTATTAAATATCCAGTGCACATATATTATATATATATCTAGTGCACATATAATATATATACAGTGCACATATATTAAATATCCAGTGCACATATATTAAATATATCCAGTGCACATATATTAAACATCCAGTGCACATATATTATATATATCCAGTGCACATAAATTAAATATCCAGTGCACATATATTAAACATCCAGTGCACATATATTAAATATCCAGTGCACATATATTAAACATCCAGTGCACATATATTATATATATCCAGTGCACATAAATTAAATATCCAGTGCACATATATTAAACATCCAGTGCACATATATTAAATATCCAGTGCACATATATTATATATATCCAGTGCACATATATTAAATATCCAGTGCACATATATTAAATATCCAGTGCACATATATTATATATATCCAAAGCACATATATTATATATATCCAGTGCACATATATTAAATATCCAGTGCACATATATTAAACATCCAGTGCACATATATTTTATATATCCAGTGCACATAAATTAAATATCCAGTGCACATATATTTAACATCCAGTGCACATATATTAATTATCCAGTGCACATAAATTATATATCCAGTGCAAATATATTAAATATCCAGTTAACATATATTATATATCCAGTGCACATACATTATATATATCCAGTGCACATTTATTAAATATCCAGTGCACTTATATTTTATATATCTAGTGCACATATAATAAATATACAGTGCACATATATTAAATATCTATTGCACATATATTAAATGTATCCAGTTCACATATATTAAATATCCAGTGCACATACATTATATATATCCAAAGCAAATATATTATATATATATATCCATTACACATATATTAAATATCCAGTGCACATATATTAAATATCCATTGCACATATATTATATATTTCCAGTGCACATATATTAAATATCCAGTGCACATATATTATATTTCCAGTGCAAATACATTACATATATCCAGTGCACATATATTAAACATCCAGTGCACATCAATTATATATCCAGTACACATAAATTATGTATATCCAGTGCACATATATTAAATATCCAGTGCACATATATTATATATCCAGTGCACATACATTATATATATATATCAAGTGCAAATATATTAAATATCCAGTGCACATATATTATATATCCCGTGCACTTACATTATATATTTCCAGCGCACATATTTTATCAATATACATTGCATATATATTAATTATCCAGTGCACACATATTATATATCCAGTGCACTTATATTATAAATATCCAGTGCACATATATTAAATATCCAGTGCACATATATTAAATATATCCAGTGCACATATATTAAATATCCAGTGCACATATATTATATATCCAGTGCACATACATTATATATATCCAGTGCACATATATTAAATATCCAGTGCACATATACTATATATACAGTGCACATACATTATATATATCCAGTGCACATTTATTAAATATCCAGTGCACACATATTATATATCCAGTGCACATACATTATATATATCCAGTGCACATATATTAAATATCCAGTGCACATATATTAAATATCCAGTGCACATATACTATATATACAGTGCACATACATTATATATATCCAGTGCACATTTATTAAATATCCAGTGCACACATATTATATATCCAGTGCACATACATTATATATATCCAGTGCACATATATTAAATATCCAGTGCACATATATTAAATATATCCAGTGCACATATATTAAATATCCAGTGCACAAAAATTAAATATCCAGTGCACATAAATTATATATCCAGTGCACATACATTATATATATCCAGTGCACATATATTAAATATCCTTTGCACATATATTATATATATCAAGTGCACATATATTAAATATCCAGTGCACACATATTACATATCCAGTGCACATACATTATATATATCCAGTGCACATATATTAAATATCCAGTGCACATATATTATATATATCCATTGCACACCTATTTAATATCCAGTGCAGATATATTATATATCCAGTGCACATATATTATTTATATCCAGTGCACATATATTAAATATCCAGTGCACATATACTAAATATCCAGTGCACATATATTAAAAATCCAGTGCACATATATTAAATATCCAGTGCACATATATTAAATATTCAGTGCACATAAATTATATATCTAGTGCACATACATTATATATATCCAGTGCACATTTATTAAATATCCAGTGCACATATATTATATATATCTAGTGCACATATAATATATATACAGTGCACATATATTAAATATCCAGTGCACATATATTAAATATATCCAGATCACATATATTAAATATCCAGTGCACATATATTATATATATCCAAAGCACATATATTATATATATCCAGTGCACATATATTAAATATCCAGTGCACATATATTAAACATCCAGTGCACATATATTATATATATCCAGTGCACATAAATTAAATATCCAGTGCACATATATTAAACATCCATTGCACATATATTAAATTTCCAGTGCACATAAATTATATATCCAGTGCACATAAATTATATATACCCAGTGCACATTTATTTAATATCCAGTGCACATATATTATATATATCCAGTGCACATATATTAAATATCCAGTGCACATATATTAAACATCCAGTGCACATATATTATATATCCAGTGCACATATATTATTTATATCCAGTGCACATATATTAAATATCCAGTGCACATAAATTATATATACCCAGTGCACATTTATTTAATATCCAGTGCACATATATTATATATCCAGTGCACATATATTATATATATCCAGTGCAAATATATTAAATATTCAGTGCACATATATTAAATATCCAGTGCACATATATTATATATATCTAGTGCACATATAATAAATATCCAGTGCACATATATTAAACATCTAGTGCACATATATTAAATATCCAGTGCACATAAATTATATATCCAGTGCACATACATTATATATATCCAATGCACATTTATTAAATATCCAGTGCACATATATTATATATCCAGTGCACATACATTATATATATCCAATGCACATTTATTAAATATCCAGTGCACATATATTATATATATCTAATGCACATATAATAAATATACAGTGCACATATATTAAATATATCCAGTGCACATATATTAAATATATCCAGTGCACATATATTAAATATCCAGTGCACATATATTATATATATCCAAAGCACATACATTATATATATCCAGTGCACATATATTAAATATCCAGTGCACATATATTATATATCCAGTGCACATACATTATATATTTCCAGTGCACATATTTTGTCAATATACAGTGCATATATATCAAATAACCAGTGCACAAATATTATATATCCAGTGCACATACATTATATATATCCAGCGCACATATATTAAATATCGTTTGCACATACATTATATATATCCAGTGCACATATATTAAATATCCAGTGCACATATATTAAATATATCCAGTGCACATATATTAAATATCCAGTGCACAAAAATTAAATATCCAGTGCACATAAATTATATATCCAGTGCACATACATTATATATATCCAGTGCACACCTATTTAATATTCAGTGCACATATATTATATTTCCAGTGCACATATATTATTTATATCCAGTGCACATATATTAAATATCCAGTGCACATATATTAAATATCCAGTGCACATAAATTATATATCTAGTGCACATACATTATATATATCCAGTGCACATTTATTAAATATCCAGTGCACATATATTATATATATATCTAGTGCAAATATAATATATATAGTGCACATATATTAAATATCCAGTGCTCATATATTAAATATATCCAGTGCACATATATATTTAATATCCAGTGCACATATATTATATATATCCAAAGCACATATATTATATATATATCCAGTGCACATATATTAAACATCCAGTGCACATATATTATATATATCCAGTGCACATAAATTAAATATCCAGTGCACATATATTAAACATCCAGTGCACATATATTAAATATCCAGTGCACATAAATTATATATCCAGTGCACATAAATTATATAAACCCAGTGCACATTTATTTAATATCCAGTGCACATATATTATATATATCCAGTGCACATATATTAAATATCCAGTGCACATATATGAAACATCCAGTGCACATATATTATATATATCCAGTGCACATAAATTAAATATCCAGTGCACATATATTAAACATCCAGTGCACATATATTATATATCCAGTGCACATATATTATATATATCCAGTGCTCATACATTATATATATCCAGTGCACATTTATTAAATATCCAGTGCACTTATATTATAAATATCCAGTGCACATATATTAAATTTCCAGTGCACATATATTAAATATATCCAGTGCACATATATTATATATCCAGTGCACATATATTATATATCCAGTGCACATACATTATATATATCCAGTGCACATATATTAAATATCCAGTGCACATATACTATATATACAGTGCACATACATTATATATATCCAGTGCACATTTATTAAATATCCAGTGCAAACATATTATATATCCAGTGCACATACATTATATATCCAGTGCTCATACATTATATATATCCAGTGCACATTTATTAAATATCCAGTGCACTTATATTATAAATATCCAGTGCACATATATTAAATATCCAGTGCACATATATTAAATATATCCAGTGCACATATATTAAATATCCAGTGCACATATATTATATATCTAGTGCACATACATTATATATATCCAGTGCACATATATTAAATATCCAGTGCACATATACTATATATACAGTGCACATACATTATATATATCCAGTGCACATTTATTAAATATCCAGTGCACACATATTATATATCCAGTGCACATACATTATATATATCCAGTGCACATATATTAAATATCCAGTGCACATATATTAAATATATCCAGTGCACATATATTAAATATCCAGTGCACAAAAATTAAATATCCAGTGCACATGAATTATATATCCAGTGCACATACATTATATATATCCTGTGCACATATATTAAATATCCTTTGCACATATATTATATATATCCAGTGCACATATATTAAATATCCAGTGCACACATATTATATATCCAGTGCACATACATTATATATATCCAGTGCACATATATTAAATATCCAGTGCACATAAATTATATATATCCATTGCACACCTATTTAATATCCAGTGCACATATATTATATATCCAGTGCACATATATTATTTATATCCAGTGCACATATATTAAATATCCAGTGCACATATATTAAATATCCAGTGCACATATATTAAAAATCCAGTGCACATATATTAAATATCCAGTGCACATATATTAAATATTCAGTGCACATAAATTATATATCTAGTGCACATACATTATATATATCCAGTGCACATTTATTAAATATCCAGTGCACATATATTATATATATCTAGTGCACATATAATATATATAAAGTGCACATATATTAAATATCCAGTGCACATATATTAAATATATCCAGTTCACATATATTAAATATCCAGTGCACATATATTATATATATCCAAAGCACATATATTATATATATCCAGTGCACATATATTAAATATCCAGTGCACATATATTAAACATCCAGTGCACATATATTATATATCCAGTGCACATATATTATTTATATCCAGTGCACATATATTAAATATCCAGTGCACATAAATTATATATACCCAGTGCACATTTATTTAATATCCAGTGCACATATATTATATATCCAGTGCACATATATTATATATATCCAGTGCAAATATATTAAATATTCAGTGCACATATATTAAATATCCAGTGCACATATATTATATATATCTAGTGCACATATAATAAATATCCAGTGCACATATATTAAACATCTAGTGCACATATATTAAATATCCAGTGCACATAAATTATATATCCAGTGCACATACATTATATATATCCAATGCACATTTATTAAATATCCAGTGCACATATATTATATATCCAGTGCACATACATTATATATATCCAATGCACATTTATTAAATATCCAGTGCACATATATTATATATATCTAATGCACATATAATAAATATACAGTGCACATATATTAAATATATCCAGTGCACATATATTAAATATATCCAGTGCACATATATTAAATATCCAGTGCACATATATTATATATATCCAAAGCACATACATTATATATATCCAGTGCACATATATTAAATATCCAGTGCACATATATTATATATCCAGTGCACATACATTATATATTTCCAGTGCACATATTTTGTCAATATACAGTGCATATATATCAAATAACCAGTGCACAAATATTATATATCCAGTGCACATACATTATATATATCCAGCGCACATATATTAAATATCGTTTGCACATACATTATATATATCCAGTGCACATATATTAAATATCCAGTGCACATATATTAAATATATCCAGTGCACATATATTAAATATCCAGTGCACAAAAATTAAATATCCAGTGCACATAAATTATATATCCAGTGCACATACATTATATATATCCAGTGCACACCTATTTAATATTCAGTGCACATATATTATATTTCCAGTGCACATATATTATTTATATCCAGTGCACATATATTAAATATCCAGTGCACATATATTAAATATCCAGTGCACATAAATTATATATCTAGTGCACATACATTATATATATCCAGTGCACATTTATTAAATATCCAGTGCACATATATTATATATATATCTAGTGCAAATATAATATATATAGTGCACATATATTAAATATCCAGTGCTCATATATTAAATATATCCAGTGCACATATATATTTAATATCCAGTGCACATATATTATATATATCCAAAGCACATATATTATATATATATCCAGTGCACATATATTAAACATCCAGTGCACATATATTATATATATCCAGTGCACATAAATTAAATATCCAGTGCACATATATTAAACATCCAGTGCACATATATTAAATATCCAGTGCACATAAATTATATATCCAGTGCACATAAATTATATAAACCCAGTGCACATTTATTTAATATCCAGTGCACATATATTATATATATCCAGTGCACATATATTAAATATCCAGTGCACATATATGAAACATCCAGTGCACATATATTATATATATCCAGTGCACATAAATTAAATATCCAGTGCACATATATTAAACATCCAGTGCACATATATTATATATCCAGTGCACATATATTATATATATCCAGTGCTCATACATTATATATATCCAGTGCACATTTATTAAATATCCAGTGCACTTATATTATAAATATCCAGTGCACATATATTAAATTTCCAGTGCACATATATTAAATATATCCAGTGCACATATATTATATATCCAGTGCACATATATTATATATCCAGTGCACATACATTATATATATCCAGTGCACATATATTAAATATCCAGTGCACATATACTATATATACAGTGCACATACATTATATATATCCAGTGCACATTTATTAAATATCCAGTGCAAACATATTATATATCCAGTGCACATACATTATATATCCAGTGCTCATACATTATATATATCCAGTGCACATTTATTAAATATCCAGTGCACTTATATTATAAATATCCAGTGCACATATATTAAATATCCAGTGCACATATATTAAATATATCCAGTGCACATATATTAAATATCCAGTGCACATATATTATATATCTAGTGCACATACATTATATATATCCAGTGCACATATATTAAATATCCAGTGCACATATACTATATATACAGTGCACATACATTATATATATCCAGTGCACATTTATTAAATATCCAGTGCACACATATTATATATCCAGTGCACATACATTATATATATCCAGTGCACATATATTAAATATCCAGTGCACATATATTAAATATATCCAGTGCACATATATTAAATATCCAGTGCACAAAAATTAAATATCCAGTGCACATGAATTATATATCCAGTGCACATACATTATATATATCCTGTGCACATATATTAAATATCCTTTGCACATATATTATATATATCCAGTGCACATATATTAAATATCCAGTGCACACATATTATATATCCAGTGCACATACATTATATATATCCAGTGCACATATATTAAATATCCAGTGCACATAAATTATATATATCCATTGCACACCTATTTAATATCCAGTGCACATATATTATATATCCAGTGCACATATATTATTTATATCCAGTGCACATATATTAAATATCCAGTGCACATATATTAAATATCCAGTGCACATATATTAAAAATCCAGTGCACATATATTAAATATCCAGTGCACATATATTAAATATTCAGTGCACATAAATTATATATCTAGTGCACATACATTATATATATCCAGTGCACATTTATTAAATATCCAGTGCACATATATTATATATATCTAGTGCACATATAATATATATAAAGTGCACATATATTAAATATCCAGTGCACATATATTAAATATATCCAGTTCACATATATTAAATATCCAGTGCACATATATTATATATATCCAAAGCACATATATTATATATATCCAGTGCACATATATTAAATATCCAGTGCACATATATTAAACATCCAGTGCACATATATTATATATATCCAGTGCACATAAATTAAATATCCAGTGCACATATATTAAACATCCAGTGCACATATATTAAATTTCCAGTGCACATAAATTATATATCCAGTGCACATAAATTATATATACCCAGTGCACATTTATTTAATATCCAGTGCACATATATTATATATATCCAGTGCACATATATTAAATATCCAGTGCACATATATTAAACATCTAGTGCACATATATTATATATATCCAGTGCACATAAATTAAATATCCAGTGCACATATATTAAACATCCAGTGCACATATATTATATATCCAGTGCACATATATTATTTATATCCAGTGCACATATATTAAATATCCAGTGCACATAAATTATATATACCCAGTGCACATTTATTTAATATCCAGTGCACATATATTATATTTCCAGTGCACATATATTATATATATCCAGTGCAAATATATTAAATATTCAGTGCACATATATTAAATATCCAGTGCACATATATTATATATATCTAGTGCACATATAATAAATATCCAGTGCACATATATTAAACATCTAGTGCACATAAATTATATATCCAGTGCACATACATTATATATATCCAATGCACATTTATTAAATATCCAGTGCACATATATTATATATATCTAATGCACATATAATAAATATACAGTGCACATATATTAAATATATAGTGCACATATATTAAATATATCCAGTGCACATATATTAAATATATCCAGTGCACATATATTAAATATCCAGTGCACATATATTATATATATCCAAAGCACATACATTATATATATCCAGTGCACATATATTAAATATCCAGTGCACATATATTATATATCCAGTGCACATACATTATATATTTCCAGTGCACATATTTTATCAATATACAGTGCATATATATCAAATAACCAGTGCACACATATTATATATCCAGTGCACATACATTATATATATCCAGTGCACATATATTAAATATCGTTTGCACATATATTATATATATCCAGTGCACATACATTATATATATCCAGTGCACATATATTAAATATCCAGTGCACATATATTAAATATATCCAGTGCACATATATTAAATATCCAGTGCACAAAAATTAAATATCCAGTGCACATAAATTATATATCCAGTGCACATACATTATATATATCCAGTGCACACCTATTTAATATTCAGTGCACATATATTATATTTCCAGTGCACATATATTATTTATATCCACTGCACATATATTAAATATCCAGTGCACATATATTAAATATCCAGTGCACATAAATTATATATCTAGTGCACATACATTATATATATCCAGTGCACATTTATTAAATATCCAGTGCACATATATTATATATATCTAGTGCAAATATAATATATATAGTGCACATATATTAAATATCCAGTGCTCATATATTAAATATATCCAGTGCACATATATATTTAATATCCAGTGCACATATATTATATATATCCAAAGCACATATATTATATATATATCCAGTGCACATATATTAAATATCCAGTGCACATATATTAAACATCCAGTGCACATATATTATATATATCCAGTGCACATAAATTAAATATCCAGTGCACATATATTAAACATCCAGTGCACATATATTAAATATCCAGTGCACATAAATTATATATCCAGTGCACATAAATTATATAAACCCAGTGCACATTTATTTAATATCCAGTGCACATATATTATATATATCCAGTGCACATATATTAAATATCCAGTGCACATATATTAAACATCCAGTGCACATATATTATATATATCCAGTGCACATAAATTAAATATCCAGTGCACATATATTAAACATCCAGTGCACATATATTATATATCCAGTGCACATATATTATATATATATCCAGTGCACATATATTAAATATCCACTGCACATAAATTAAATATCCAGTGCACATAAATTATATATACAGTGCACATAAATTATATATACCCAGTGCACATTTATTTAATATCCAGTGCACATATATTATATTTCCAGTGCACATATATTATATATATCCAGTGCAAATATATTAAATATTCAGTGCACATATATTAAATATCCAGTGCACATATAATAAATATCCAGTGCATATATATTATATATCCAGTGCACAGACATTATATATATCCAGTGCACATATATTAAATATCCAGTGCACATATATTATATATATCTAGTGCACATATAATAAATATCCAGTGCACATATATTAAATATCCAGTGCACATAAATTAAATTTCCAGTGCACATAAATTATATATCCAGTTCATATACATTATATATATCCAGTTCAAATATATTAAATATCCAGTGCACATATATTAAATATATCCAGTGCATATATATTAAATATCCAGTGCACAAAGATTAAATATCCAGTGCACATAAATTATATATCCAGTGCACATACATTATATATATCCAGTGCACATATATTAAATATATCCAGTGCACATATATTAAATATCCAGTGCACAAAAATTAAATATCCAGTGCACATAAATTATATATCCAGTGCACATACATTATATATATATCCAGTGCACACCTATTTAATATCCAGTGCACATATATTATATTTCCAGTGCACATATATTATTTATATCCAGTGCACATATATTAAATATCCAGTGCACATATATTAAATATCCAGTGCACATATATTAAATATCCAGTGCACATAAATTATATATCTAGTGCACATACATTATATATATCCAGTGCACATTTATTAAATATCCAGTGCACATATATTATATATATCTAGTGCACATATAATATATATAGTGCACATATATTAAATATCCAGTGCTCATATATTAAATATATCCAGTGCACATATATTAAATATCCAGTGCACATATATTAAACATCCAGTGCACATATATTATATATATCCAGTGCACATAAATTAAATATCCAGTGCACATATATTAAACATACAGTACACATATATTAAATATCCAGTGCACATAAATTATATATCCAGTCCACATAAATTATATAAACCCAGTGCACATTTATTTTATATCCAGTGCACATAAATTATATATATCCAGTGCACATATATTAAATATCCAGTGCACATATATTAAACATCCAGTGCATATATATTATATATATCCAGTGCACATAAATTAAATATCCAGTGCACATATATTAAACATCCAGTGCACATATATTATATATCCAGTGCACATAAATTAAATATCCAGTGCACATAAATTATATATCCAGTGCACATAAATTATATATACCCAGTGCACATTTATTTAATATCCAGTGCACATATATTATATTTCCAGTGCACATATATTATATATATCCAGTGCAAATATATTAAATATTCAGTGCACATATATTAAATATCCAGTGCACATATAATAAATTTCCAGTGCACATATATTATATATCCAGTGCACAGACATTATATATATCCAGTGCACATATATTAAATATCCAGTGCACATATATTATATATATCTAGTGCACATATAATAAATATCCAGTGCACATATATTAAATATCCAGTGCACATAAATTAAATTTCCAGTGCACATAAATTATATATCCAGTGCATATACATTATATATATCCAGTGCAAATACATTAAATATCCAGTGCACATATATTAAACATCCAGTGCACATAAATTATATATCCAGTGCACATACATTATATATATATATCCAGTGAACACCTATTTAATATCCAGTGCACATATATTATATATATCCAGTGCAAATATATTAAATATCCAGTGCACATAAATTAAATATCCAGTGCACATAAATTATATATCCAGTGCACATACATTATATATATCCAGTGCTCATTTATTAAATATCCAGTGCACATATATTAAAAAATCCAGTGCACATAAATTATATATCCAGTGCACATACATTATATATATCCAGTGCTCATTTATTTAATATCCAGTGCACATATATTGTATTTCCAGTGCACATTTATTATATATATCCAGTGCAAATATATTAAATATCCAGTGCACATATATTAAATATCCAGTGCACATAAATTAAATATCCAGTGCACATAAATTATATATCCAGTGCACATACATTATATATATCCAGTGCACATTTATTAAATATCCAGTGCACATATATTAAAAAATCCAGTGCACATAAATTATATATCCAGTGCACATACATTATATATATCCAGTGCTCATTTATTTAATATCCAGTGCACATATATTGTATTTCCAGTGCACATTTATTATATATATCCAGTGCAAATATATTAAATATCCAGTGCACATATATTAAATATCCAGTGCACATAAATTAAATATCCAGTGCACATAAATTATATATCCAGTGCACATACATTATATATATCCAGTGCACATTTATTTAATATCCAGTGCACATATATTATATTTCCAGTGCACATTTATTATATATATCCAGTGCAAATATATTAAATATCCAGTGCACATATATTATATTTCCAGTGCACATATTATATCTATATAAAGTGCACATATATTAAATATATCCAGTTCACATATATTAAATATCCAGTGCACATACATTATATATATCCAAAGCACATATATTATATATATATCCAGTGCACATATATTAAATATCCAGTGCACATATATTAAATATCCATTGCACATATATTATATATTTCCAGTGCACATATATTAAATATCAAGTGCACATATATTATATTTCCAGTGCAAATACATTACATATATCCATTGCACATACATTAAACATCCAGTGCACATCAATTATATATCCAGTGCACATAAATTATGTATATCCAGTGCACATTTATTAAATATCTAGTGCACATATATTATATTTCCAGTGCACATATATTATATATATCCA
Organism: Leptodactylus fuscus; assembly: GCF_031893055.1. Classification (NCBI taxonomy): domain Eukaryota; kingdom Metazoa; phylum Chordata; class Amphibia; order Anura; family Leptodactylidae; genus Leptodactylus; species Leptodactylus fuscus. Next base: position 100,235 of record NW_027439812.1, read on the forward strand.
ATGCACATATATTAAATATCCAGTGCACATATGTTATATATCCAGTGCACATACATTATATATATATCAAGTGCACATATATTAAATATCCTGTGCACATATATTATATATCCAGTGCACATACATTATATATTTCCAGTGCACATATTTTATCAATATACAGTGCATATATATTAAATATCCAGTGCACACATATTATATATCCAGTGCACATACATTATATATATCCAGTGCACATATATTAAATATCCTTTGCACATATATTATATATATCCAGTGCACATATATTAAATATCCAGTGCACACATATTATATATCCAGTGCACATACATTATATATATCCAGTGCACATATATTAAATATCCAGTGCACATATATTAAATATATCCAGTGCACATACATTATATATATCCAGTGCACATATATTAAATATCCAGTGCACATATATTAAATATATCCAGTGCACATATATTAAATATCCAGTGCACAAAAATTAAATATCCAGTGCACATAAATTTTATATCCAGTGCACGTACATTATATATATCCAGTGCACATATATTAAATATCCTTTGCACATATATTATATATATCCAGTGCACATATATTAAATATCCAGTGCACACATATTATATATCCAGTGCACATACATTATATATATATCCAGTGCACATATATTAAATATCCAGTGCACATATATTATATATATCCAGTGCACACCTATTTAATATCCAGTGCACATATATTATATTTCCAGTGCACATATATTATTTATATCCAGTGCACATATATTAAATATCCAGTGCACATATATTAAATATCCAGTGCACATATATTAAAAATCCAGTGCACATATATTAAATATTCAGTGCACATAAATTATATATCTAGTGCACATACATTATATATATCCAGTGCACATACATTATATATATCCAGTGCACATTTATTAAATATCCAGTGCACATATATTATATATATATAGTGCACATATAATATATATACAGTGCACATATATTAAATATCCAGTGCACATATATTAAATATATCCAGTGCACATATATTAAACATCCAGTGCACATATATTATATATATCCAGTGCACATGAATTAAATATCCAGTGCACATATATTAAACATCCAGTGCACATATATTAAATATCCAGTGCACAAATATTAAACATCCAGTGCACATATATTATATATATCCAGTGCACATAAATTAAATATCCAGTGCACATATATTAAACATCCAGTGCACATATATTAAATATCCAGTGCACATATATTATATATATCCAGTGCACATATATTAAATATCCAGTGCACATATATTAAACATCTAGTGCACATATAATAAATATACAGTGCACATATATTAAATATCCAGTGCACATATATTAAATATATCCAGTGCACATATATTAAATATCCAGTGCACATATATTATATATATCCAAAGCACATATATTATATATATCCAATGCACATATATTAAATATCCAGTGCACATATATTAAACATCCAGTGCACATATATTATATATATCCAGTGCACATAAATTAAATATCCAGTGCACATATATTTAACATCCAGTGCACATATATTAAATATCCAGTGCACATAAATTATATATCCAGTGCAAATATATTAAATATCCAGTTAACATATATTATATATCCAGTGCACATACATTATATATATCCAGTGCACATTTATTAAATATCCAGTGCACTTATATTTTATATATCTAGTGCACATATAATAAATATACAGTGCACATATATTAAATATCTATTGCACATATATTAAATATATCCAGTTCACATATATTAAATATCCAGTGCACATACATTATATATATCCAAAGCAAATATATTATATATATATCCAGTGCACATATATTAAATATCCAGTGCACATATATTAAATATCCATTGCACATATATTATATATTTCCAGTGCACATATATTATATATCCAGTGCACATACATTATATATTTCCAGTGCACATATTTTATCAATATACATTGCATATATATTAATTATCCAGTGCACACATATTATATATCCAGTGCACATACATTATATATATCCAGTGCACATAAATTAAATATCCTTTGCACATATATTATATATATCCAGTGCACATATATTAAATATCCAGTGCACACATATTATATATCCAGTGCACATACATTATATATATCCAGTGCACATATATTAAATATCCAGTGCACATATATTAAATATATCCAGTGCACATATACTAAATATCCAGTGCACAAAAATTAAATATCCAGTGCACATAAATTATATATCCAGTGCACATACATTATATATATACAGTGCACATATATTAAATATCCTTTGCACATATATTATATATATCCAGTGCACATATATTAAATATCCAGTGCACACATATTATATATCCAGTGCACATACATTATATATATATATATATATCCAGTGCACATATATTAAATATCCAGTGCACATATATTATATATATCCAGTGCACACCTATTTAATATCCAGTGCACATATATTATATTTCCAGTGCACATAAATTATTTATATCCAGTGCACATATATTAAATATCCAGTGCACATATATTAAATATCCAGTGCACATATATTAAAAATCCAGTGCACATATATTAAATATTCAGTGCACATAAATTATATATCTAGTGCACATACATTATATATATCCAGTGCACATTTATTAAATATCCAGTGCACATATATTATATATATATCTAGTGCACATATAATATATATTCAGTGCACATATATTAAATATCCAGTGCACATATATTAAATATATCCAGTGCACATATATTAAATATCCAGTGCACATATATTATATATATCCAAAGCACATATATTATATATATCCAGTGCACATATATTAAATATCCAGTGCACATATATTAAACATCCAGTGCACATATATTATATATATCCAGTGCACATATATTAAACATCCAGTGCACATATATTAAATATCCAGTGCACATAAATTATATATCCAGTGCACATAAATTATATATACCCAGTGCACATTTATTTAATATCCAGAGCACATATATTATATATATCCAGTGCACATATATTAAATATCCAGTGCACATATATTAAACATCTAGTGCACATATAATAAATATACAGTGCACATATATTAAATATCCAGTGCACATATATTAAATATATCCAGTGCACATAAATTAAATATCCAGTGCACACATATTAAACATCCAGTGCACATATATTAAATATCCAGTGTACATAAATTATATATCCAGTGCAAATATATTAAATATCCAGTGCACATATATTATATATCCAGTGCACATACATTATATATATCCAGTGCACATTTATTAAATATCCAGTGCACTTATATTATATATATCTAGTGCACATATAATAAATATACAGTGCACATATATTAAATATCTATTGCACATATATTAAATATATCCAGTTCACATATATTAAATATCCAGTGCACATACATTATATATATCCAAAGCACATATATCATATATATATCCAGTGCACATATATTAAATATCCAGTGCACATATATTAAATATCCAAAGCACATATATTATATATATATCCAGTGCACATATATTAAATATCCAGTGCACATATATTATATTTCCAGTGCAAATACATTACAAATATCCAGTGCACATATATTAAACATCCAGTGCACATCAATTATATATCCAGTGCACATAAATTATGTATATCCAGTGCACATTTATTAAATATCTAGTGCACATATATTATATTTCCAGTGCACATATATTATATATATCCAGTGCACATATATTAAATATCCAGTGCACATATATTATATATCCAGTGCACATACATTATATATATCCAGTGCACATATATTAAATATCCAGTGCACATATATTATATATCCAGTGCACATACATTATATATTTCCAGTGCACATATTTTATCAATATACAGTGCATATATATTAAATATCCAGTGCACACATATTATATATCCAGTGCACATACATTATATATATCCAGTGCACATATATTAAATATCCTTTGCACATATATTATATATATCCAGTCCACATATATTAAATATCCAGTGCACACATATTATATATCCAGTGCACATACATTATATATATCCAGTGCACATATATTAAATATCCAGTGCAAATATATTAAATATCCAGTGCACATATATTAAATATCCAGTGCACATATATTAAAAATCCAGTGCACATATATTAAATATCCAGTGCACATATATTAAATATTCAGTGCACATAAATTACATATCTAGTGCACATACATTATATATATCCAGTGCACATTTATTAAATATCCAGTGAACATATATTATATATATATCTAGTGCACATATAATATATATACAGTGCACATATATTAAATATCCAGTGCACATATATTAAATATATCCAGTGCACATATATTAAATATTCAGTGCACATATATTATATAAATCCAAAGCACATATATTATATATATCCAGTGCACATATATTAAATATCCAGTGCACATATATTAAACATCCAGTGCACATATATTAAATATCCAGTGCACATAAATTATAAATCCAGTGCACATAAATTATATATACCCAGTGCACATTTATTTAATATCCAGTGCACATATATTATATATATCCAGTGCACATATATTAAATATCCAGTGCACATATATTAAACATCTAGTGCACATATATTATATATATCCAGTGCACATAAATTAAATATCCAGTGCACATATATTAAACATCCAGTGCACATATATTATATATCCAGTGCACATATATTATTTATATCCAGTGAAGATATATTAAATATCCAGTGCACATAAATTAAATATCCAGTGCACATAAATTATATATCCAGTGCACATAAATTATATATACCCAGTGCACATTTATTTAATATCCAGTGCACATATATTATATTTCCAGTGCACATATATTATATATATCCAGTGCAAATATATTAAATATTCAGTGCACATATATTAAATATCCAGTGCACATATATTATATATATCTAGTGCACATATAATAAATATCCAGTGCACATATATTAAACATCTAGTGCACATAAATTATATATCCAGTGCACATACATTATATATATCCAATGCACATTTATTAAATATCCAGTGCACATATATTAAATATCCAGTGCACATATATTATTTATATCCAGTGCACATATATTAAATATCCAGTGCACATATATTAAATATCCAGTGCACATATATTAAATATCCAGTGCACATAAATTATATATCCAGTGCACATACATTATATATATCCAATGCACATTTATTAAATATCCAGTGCACATATATTATATATATCTAGTGCACATATAATAAATATACAGTGCACATATATTAAATATCCAGTGCACATATATTAAATATATCCAGTGCACATATATTAAATATATCCAGTGCACATATATTAAATATCCAGTGCACATATATTATATATATCCAAAGCACATACATTATATATATCCAGTGCATATAGATTAAATATCCAGTGCACATATATTATTTATCCAGTGCACATACATTATATATTTCCAGTGCACATATTTTATCAATATACAGTGCATATATATCAAATAACCAGTGCACACATATTATATATCCAGTGCACATACATTATATATATCCAGTGCACATATATTAAATATCGTTTGCACATATATTATTTATATCCAGTGCACATATATTAAATATCCAGTGCACACATATTATATATCCAGTGCACATACATTATATATATCCAGTGCACATATATTAAATATCCAGTGCACATATATTAAATATATCCAGTGCACATATATTAAATATCCAGTGCACACATATTATATATCCAGTGCACATACATTATATATATCCAGTGCACATATATTAAATATCCAGTGCACATATATTAAATATATCCAGTGCACATATATTAAATATCCAGTGCACAAAAATTAAATATCCAGTGCACATAAATTATATATCCAGTGCACATACATTATATATATATCCAGTGCACACCTATTTAATATCCAGTGCACATATATTATATTTCCAGTGCACATATATTATTTATATCCAGTGCACATATATTAAATATCCAGTGCACATATATTAAATATCCAGTGCACATAAATTATATATCTAGTGCACATACATTATATATATCCAGTGCACATTTATTAAATATCCAGTGCACATATATTATATATATCTAGTGCACATATAATATATATATATATAGTGCACATATATTAAATATCCAGTGCTCATATATTAAATATATCCAGTGCACATATATTAAATATCCAGTGCACATATATTATATATATCCAAAGCACATATATTATATATATCCAGTGCACATATATTAAATATCCAGTGCACATATATTAAACATCCAGTGCACATATATTATATATATCCAGTGCACATAAATTAAATATCCAGTGCACATATATTAAACATCCAGTGCACATATATTAAATATCCAGTGCACATAAATTATATATCCAGTGCACATAAATTATATAAACCCAGTGCACATTTATTTAATATCCAGTCAACATATATTATATATATCCAGTGCACATATATTAAATATCCAGTGCACATATATTAAACATCCAGTGCACATATATTATATATATCCAGTGCACATAAATTAAATATCCAGTGCACATATATTAAATATCCAGTGCACATAAATTAAATATCCAGTGCACATAAATTATATATCCAGTGCACATAAATTATATATACCCAGTGCACATTTATTTAATATCCAGCGCACATATATTATATTTCCAGTGCACATATATTATATATATCCAGTGCAAATATATTAAATATTCAGTGCACATATATTAAATATCCAGTGCACATATAATAAATATCCAGTGCATATATATTATATATCCAGTGCACAGACATTTTATATATCCAGTGCACATATATTAAATATCCTTTGCACATATATTATATATATCTAGTGCACATATAATAAATATCCAGTGCACATATATTAAATATCCAGTGCACATAAATTAAATTTCCAGTGCACATAAATTATATATCCAGTGCATATACATTATATATATCCAGTTCAAATATATTAAATATCCAGTGCACATATATTAAATATATCCAGTGCACATATATTAAATATCCAGTGCACAAAAATTAAATATCTAGTGCACATAAATTATATATCCAGTGCACATACATTATATATATCCAGTGCACATATATTAAATATCCAGTGCACATATATTAAATATATCCAGTGCACTTATATTAAATATCCAGTGCACAAAAATTAAATATCCAGTCCACATAAATTATATATCCAGTGCACATACATTATATATATATATATCCAGTGCACACCTATTTAATATCCAGTGCACATATATTATATTTCCAGTGCACATATATTATTTATATCCAGTGCACATATATTAAATATCCAGTGCACATATATTAAATATCCAGTGCACATATATTAAACATCCAGTGCACATATATTATATATATCCAGTGCACATAAATTAAATATCCAGTGCACATATATTAAACATCCAGTGCACATATATTAAATATCCAGTGCACATAAATTATATATCCAGTGCACATAAATTATATAAACCCAGTGCACATTTATTTAATACCCAGTGCACATATATTATATATATCCAGTGCACATATATTAAATATCCAGTGCACATATATTAAACATCCAGTGCACATATATTATATATATCCAGTGCACATAAATTAAATATCCAGTGCACATATATTAAATATCCAGTGCACATAAATTAAATATCCGGTGCACATAAATTATATATCCAGTGCACATAAATTATATATACCCATTGCACATTTATTTAATATCCAGTGCACATATATTATATTTCCAGTGCACATATATTATATATATCCAGTGCAAATATATTAAATATTCAGTGCACATATACTAAATATCCAGTGCACATATAATAAATATCCAGTGCACATAAATTAAATATCCAGTGCACATCAATTATATATCCAGTGCACATTTATTAAATATCTAATGCACATATATTACATTTCCAGTGCTCATATATTATATATATCCAGTGCACATATATTTAATATCCAGTGCTCATATATTAAATATATCCAGTGCACATATATTAAATATCCAGTGCACATAAATTATATATCCAGTGCACATACATTATATATATCTAGTGCACATTTATTAAATATCCAGTGCACATATATTATATTTCCAGTGCACATATATTATATATATCCAGTGCAAATATATTAAATATCCAGTGCACATAAATTATATATCCAGTGCACATATATTATGTATATCCAGTGCACATTTATTTAATATCCAGTGCACATATATTATATTTCCAGTGCACATATATTATATATATCCAGTGCAAATATATTAAATATCCAGTGCACATATATTAAATATCCAGTGCACATATAATAAATATCCAGTGCACATATATTATATATCCAGTGCACATATATTAAATATCCAGTGCACATGTATTATATATATCTAGTGCACATATAATAAATATCCAGTGCACATATATTAAATATCCAGTGCACATATATTATATATCCAGTGCATATACATTATATATATCCAGTGCACATTTATTTAATATCCAGTGCACATATATTATATTTCCAGTGCACATTTATTATATATATCCAGTGCAAATATATTAAATATCCGGTGCACATATATTATATTTCCAGTGCACATATTATATCTATATAAAGTGCACATATATTAAATATCCAGTGCACACATATTACATATCCAGTGCACATACATTATATATATCCAGTGCACATATATTAAATCTCCAGTGCACATATATTAAATATCCATTGCACATATATTATATATATCCAGTGCACATATATTATATATCCAGTACACATATATTATATATATCCAGTGCACATATATTAAATATCCAGTGCACATATATTAAACATCTAGTGCACATAAATTATATATCCAGTGCACATACATTATATATATCCAATGCACATTTATTAAATATCCAGTGCACATATATTAAATATCCAGTGCACATATATTATTTATATCCAGTGCACATATATTAAATATCCAGTGCACATATATTAAATATCCAGTGCACATATATTAAATATCCAGTGCACATAAATTATATATCCAGTGCACATACATTATATATATCCAATGCACATTTATTAAATATCCAGTGCACATATATTATATATATCTAGTGCACATATAATAAATATACAGTGCACATATATTAAATATCCAGTGCACATATATTAAATATATCCAGTGCACATATATTAAATATATCCAGTGCACATATATTAAATATCCAGTGCACATATATTATATATATCCAAAGCACATACATTATATATATCCAGTGCATATAGATTAAATATCCAGTGCACATATATTATTTATCCAGTGCACATACATTATATATTTCCAGTGCACATATTTTATCAATATACAGTGCATATATATCAAATAACCAGTGCACACATATTATATATCCAGTGCACATACATTATATATATCCAGTGCACATATATTAAATATCGTTTGCACATATATTATTTATATCCAGTGCACATATATTAAATATCCAGTGCACACATATTATATATCCAGTGCACATACATTATATATATCCAGTGCACATATATTAAATATCCAGTGCACATATATTAAATATATCCAGTGCACATATATTAAATATCCAGTGCACAAAAATTAAATATCCAGTGCACATAAATTATATATCCAGTGCACATACATTATATATATATCCAGTGCACACCTATTTAATATCCAGTGCACATATATTATATTTCCAGTGCACATATATTATTTATATCCAGTGCACATATATTAAATATCCAGTGCACATATATTAAATATCCAGTGCACATAAATTATATATCTAGTGCACATACATTATATATATCCAGTGCACATTTATTAAATATCCAGTGCACATATATTATATATATCTAGTGCACATATAATATATATATATATAGTGCACATATATTAAATATCCAGTGCTCATATATTAAATATATCCAGTGCACATATATTAAATATCCAGTGCACATATATTATATATATCCAAAGCACATATATTATATATATCCAGTGCACATATATTAAATATCCAGTGCACATATATTAAACATCCAGTGCACATATATTATATATATCCAGTGCACATAAATTAAATATCCAGTGCACATATATTAAACATCCAGTGCACATATATTAAATATCCAGTGCACATAAATTATATATCCAGTGCACATAAATTATATAAACCCAGTGCACATTTATTTAATATCCAGTCAACATATATTATATATATCCAGTGCACATATATTAAATATCCAGTGCACATATATTAAACATCCAGTGCACATATATTATATATATCCAGTGCACATAAATTAAATATCCAGTGCACATATATTAAATATCCAGTGCACATAAATTAAATATCCAGTGCACATAAATTATATATCCAGTGCACATAAATTATATATACCCAGTGCACATTTATTTAATATCCAGCGCACATATATTATATTTCCAGTGCACATATATTATATATATCCAGTGCAAATATATTAAATATTCAGTGCACATATATTAAATATCCAGTGCACATATAATAAATATCCAGTGCATATATATTATATATCCAGTGCACAGACATTTTATATATCCAGTGCACATATATTAAATATCCTTTGCACATATATTATATATATCTAGTGCACATATAATAAATATCCAGTGCACATATATTAAATATCCAGTGCACATAAATTAAATTTCCAGTGCACATAAATTATATATCCAGTGCATATACATTATATATATCCAGTTCAAATATATTAAATATCCAGTGCACATATATTAAATATATCCAGTGCACATATATTAAATATCCAGTGCACAAAAATTAAATATCTAGTGCACATAAATTATATATCCAGTGCACATACATTATATATATCCAGTGCACATATATTAAATATCCAGTGCACATATATTAAATATATCCAGTGCACTTATATTAAATATCCAGTGCACAAAAATTAAATATCCAGTCCACATAAATTATATATCCAGTGCACATACATTATATATATATATATCCAGTGCACACCTATTTAATATCCAGTGCACATATATTATATTTCCAGTGCACATATATTATTTATATCCAGTGCACATATATTAAATATCCAGTGCACATATATTAAATATCCAGTGCACATATATTAAACATCCAGTGCACATATATTATATATATCCAGTGCACATAAATTAAATATCCAGTGCACATATATTAAACATCCAGTGCACATATATTAAATATCCAGTGCACATAAATTATATATCCAGTGCACATAAATTATATAAACCCAGTGCACATTTATTTAATACCCAGTGCACATATATTATATATATCCAGTGCACATATATTAAATATCCAGTGCACATATATTAAACATCCAGTGCACATATATTATATATATCCAGTGCACATAAATTAAATATCCAGTGCACATATATTAAATATCCAGTGCACATAAATTAAATATCCGGTGCACATAAATTATATATCCAGTGCACATAAATTATATATACCCATTGCACATTTATTTAATATCCAGTGCACATATATTATATTTCCAGTGCACATATATTATATATATCCAGTGCAAATATATTAAATATTCAGTGCACATATACTAAATATTCAGTGCACATATAATAAATATCCAGTGCACATAAATTAAATATCCAGTGCACATCAATTATATATCCAGTGCACATTTATTAAATATCTAATGCACATATATTACATTTCCAGTGCTCATATATTATATATATCCAGTGCACATATATTTAATATCCAGTGCTCATATATTAAATATATCCAGTGCACATATATTAAATATCCAGTGCACATAAATTATATATCCAGTGCACATACATTATATATATCTAGTGCACATTTATTAAATATCCAGTGCACATATATTATATTTCCAGTGCACATATATTATATATATCCAGTGCAAATATATTAAATATCCAGTGCACATAAATTATATATCCAGTGCACATATATTATGTATATCCAGTGCACATTTATTTAATATCCAGTGCACATATATTATATTTCCAGTGCACATATATTATATATATCCAGTGCAAATATATTAAATATCCAGTGCACATATATTAAATATCCAGTGCACATATAATAAATATCCAGTGCACATATATTATATATCCAGTGCACATATATTAAATATCCAGTGCACATGTATTATATATATCTAGTGCACATATAATAAATATCCAGTGCACATATATTAAATATCCAGTGCACATATATTATATATCCAGTGCATATACATTATATATATCCAGTGCACATTTATTTAATATCCAGTGCACATATATTATATTTCCAGTGCACATTTATTATATATATCCAGTGCAAATATATTAAATATCCGGTGCACATATATTATATTTCCAGTGCACATATTATATCTATATAAAGTGCACATATATTAAATATCCAGTGCACACATATTACATATCCAGTGCACATACATTATATATATCCAGTGCACATATATTAAATCTCCAGTGCACATATATTAAATATCCATTGCACATATATTATATATATCCAGTGCACATATATTATATATCCAGTACACATATATTATATATATCCAGTGCACATATATTAAATATCCAGTGCACATATATTAAACATCTAGTGCACATAAATTATATATCCAGTGCACATACATTATATATATCCAATGCACATTTATTAAATATCCAGTGCACATATATTAAATATCCAGTGCACATATATTATTTATATCCAGTGCACATATATTAAATATCCAGTGCAAATATATTAAATATCCAGTGCACATATATTAAATATCCAGTGCACATAAATTATATATCCAGTGCACATACATTATATATATCCAATGCACATTTATTAAATATCCAGTGCACATATATTATATATATCTAGTGCACATATAATAAATATACAGTGCACATATATTAAATATCCAGTGCACATATATTAAATATATCCAGTGCACATATATTAAATATATCCAGTGCACATATATTAAATATCCAGTGCACATATATTATATATATCCAAAGCACATACATTATATATATCCAGTGCATATAGATTAAATATCCAGTGCACATATATTATTTATCCAGTGCACATACATTATATATTTCCAGTGCACATATTTTATCAATATACAGTGCATATATATCAAATAACCAGTGCACACATATTATATATCCAGTGCACATACATTATATATATCCAGTGCACATATATTAAATATCGTTTGCACATATATTATTTATATCCAGTGCACATATATTAAATATCCAGTGCACACATATTATATATCCAGTGCACATACATTATATATATCCAGTGCACATATATTAAATATCCAGTGCACATATATTAAATATATCCAGTGCACATATATTAAATATCCAGTGCACACATATTATATATCCAGTGCACATACATTATATATATCCAGTGCACATATATTAAATATCCAGTGCACATATATTAAATATATCCAGTGCACATATATTAAATATCCAGTGCACAAAAATTAATTATCCAGTGCACATAAATTATATATCCAGTGCACATACATTATATATATATATCCAGTGCACACCTATTTAATATCCAGTGCACATATATTATATTTCCAGTGCACATATATTATTTATATCCAGTGCACATATATTAAATATCCAGTGCACATATATTAAATATCCAGTGCACATAAATTATATATCTAGTGCACATACATTATATATATCCAGTGCACATTTATTAAATATCCAGTGCACATATATTATATATATCTAGTGCACATATAATATATATATATATATAGTGCACATATATTAAATATCCAGTGCTCATATATTAAATATATCCAGTGCACATATATTAAATATCCAGTGCACATATATTATATATATCCAAAGCACATATATTATATATATCCAGTGCACATATATTAAATATCCAGTGCACATATATTAAACATCCAGTGCACATATATTATATATATCCAGTGCACATAAATTAAATATCCAGTGCACATATATTAAACATCCAGTGCACATATATTAAATATCCAGTGCACATAAATTATATATCCAGTGCACATAAATTATATAAACCCAGTGCACATTTATTTAATATCCAGTCAACATATATTATATATATCCAGTGCACATATATTAAATATCCAGTGCACATATATTAAACATCCAGTGCACATATATTATATATATCCAGTGCACATAAATTAAATATCCAGTGCACATATATTAAATATCCAGTGCACATAAATTAAATATCCAGTGCACATAAATTATATATCCAGTGCACATAAATTATATATACCCAGTGCACATTTATTTAATATCCAGCGCACATATATTATATTTCCAGTGCACATATATTATATATATCCAGTGCAAATATATTAAATATTCAGTGCACATATATTAAATATCCAGTGCACATATAATAAATATCCAGTGCATATATATTATATATCCAGTGCACAGACATTTTATATATCCAGTGCACATATATTAAATATCCTTTGCACATATATTATATATATCTAGTGCACATATAATAAATATCCAGTGCACATATATTAAATATCCAGTGCACATAAATTAAATTTCCAGTGCACATAAATTATATATCCAGTGCATATACATTATATATATCCAGTTCAAATATATTAAATATCCAGTGCACATATATTAAATATATCCAGTGCACATATATTAAATATCCAGTGCACAAAAATTA
Organism: Leptodactylus fuscus; assembly: GCF_031893055.1. NCBI lineage: Eukaryota > Metazoa > Chordata > Amphibia > Anura > Leptodactylidae > Leptodactylus > Leptodactylus fuscus. The sequence goes on from NW_027439812.1 coordinate 115,335, forward strand.
AATATCTAGTGCACATAAATTATATATCCAGTGCACATACATTATATATATCCAGTGCACATATATTAAATATCCAGTGCACATATATTAAATATATCCAGTGCACTTATATTAAATATCCAGTGCACAAAAATTAAATATCCAGTCCACATAAATTATATATCCAGTGCACAAACATTATATATATATATATCCAGTGCACACCTATTTAATATCCAGTGCACATATATTATATTTCCAGTGCACATATATTATTTATATCCAGTGCACATATATTAAATATCCAGTGCACATATATTAAATATCCAGTGCACATATATTAAACATCCAGTGCACATATATTATATATATCCAGTGCACATAAATTAAATATCCAGTGCACATATATTAAACATCCAGTGCACATATATTAAATATCCAGTGCACATAAATTATATATCCAGTGCACATAAATTATATAAACCCAGTGCACATTTATTTAATACCCAGTGCACATATATTATATATATCCAGTGCACATATATTAAATATCCAGTGCACATATATTAAACATCCAGTGCACATATATTATATATATCCAGTGCACATAAATTAAATATCCAGTGCACATATATTAAATATCCAGTGCACATAAATTAAATATCCGGTGCACATAAATTATATATCCAGTGCACATAAATTATATATACCCATTGCACATTTATTTAATATCCAGTGCACATATATTATATTTCCAGTGCACATATATTATATATATCCAGTGCAAATATATTAAATATTCAGTGCACATATACTAAATATCCAGTGCACATATAATAAATATCCAGTGCACATAAATTAAATATCCAGTGCACATCAATTATATATCCAGTGCACATTTATTAAATATCTAATGCACATATATTACATTTCCAGTGCTCATATATTATATATATCCAGTGCACATATATTTAATATCCAGTGCTCATATATTAAATATATCCAGTGCACATATATTAAATATCCAGTGCACATAAATTATATATCCAGTGCACATACATTATATATATCTAGTGCACATTTATTAAATATCCAGTGCACATATATTATATTTCCAGTGCACATATATTATATATATCCAGTGCAAATATATTAAATATCCAGTGCACATAAATTATATATCCAGTGCACATATATTATGTATATCCAGTGCACATTTATTTAATATCCAGTGCACATATATTATATTTCCAGTGCACATATATTATATATATCCAGTGCAAATATATTAAATATCCAGTGCACATATATTAAATATCCAGTGCACATATAATAAATATCCAGTGCACATATATTATATATCCAGTGCACATATATTAAATATCCAGTGCACATGTATTATATATATCTAGTGCACATATAATAAATATCCAGTGCACATATATTAAATATCCAGTGCACATATATTATATATCCAGTGCACATACATTATATATATCCAGTGCACATTTATTTAATATCCAGTGCACATATATTATATTTCCAGTGCACATTTATTATATATATCCAGTGCAAATATATTAAATATCCGGTGCACATATATTATATTTCCAGTGCACATATTATATCTATATAAAGTGCACATATATTAAATATCCAGTGCACACATATTACATATCCAGTGCACATACATTATATATATCCAGTGCACATATATTAAATCTCCAGTGCACATATATTAAATATCCATTGCACATATATTATATATATCCAGTGCACATATATTATATATCCAGTACACATATATTATATATATCCAGTGCACATATATTAAATATCCAGTGCACATATATTAAACATCCAGTGCACATATATTATATATCCAGTGCACATATATTATATATATCCAGTGCACATATATTAAATATCCAGTGCAAATATATTAAATATCCAGTGCACATATATTAAATATCTAGTGCACATAAATTAAATATCCAGTGCACATAAATTATATATCCAGTGCACATACATTATATATATCCAGTGCACATTTATTAAATATCTATTGCACGTATATTATATTTCCAGTGCACATCTATTATATATATCCAGTGCAAATATATTAAATATCCAGTGCACATATATTATATATCCAGTGCACATACATTATATATATCCAGTGCACATTTATTAAATATCCAGTGCACTTAAATTATATATATCTAGTGCACATATAATAAATATACAGTGCACATATATTAAATATCTATTGCACATATATTAAATATATCCAGTTCACATATATTAAATATCCAGTGCACATACATTATATATATCCAAAGCACATATATTATATATATATCCAGTGCACATATATTAAATATCCAGTGCACATATATTAAATATCCATTGCACATATATTATATATTTCCAGTGCACATATATTAAATATCAAGTGCACATATATTATATTTCCAGTGCAAATACATTACATATATCCATTGCACATATATTAAACATCCAGTTCACATCAATTATATATCCAGTGCACATAAATTATGTATATCCAGTGCACATTTATTAAATATCTAGTGCACATATATTATATTTCCAGTGCACATATATTATATATATCCAGTGCACATATATTAAATATCCAGTGCACATATATTATATATCCAGTGCACATACATTATATATATATATCAAGTGCACATATATTAAATATCCAGTGCACATATATTATATATCCAGTGCACATACATTATATATATATCAAGTGCACATATATTAAATATCCAGTGCACATATATTATATATCCAGTGCACATACATTATATATTTCCAGTGCACATATTTTATCAATATACAGTGCATATATATTAAATATCCAGTGCACACATATTATATATCCAGTGCACATACATTATATATATCCAGTGCACATATATTAAATATCCAGTGCACATATATTAAATATATCCAGTGCACATATATTAAATATCCAGTGCACAAAAATTAAATATCCAGTGCACATAAATTTTATATCCAGTGCACGTACATTATATATATATCCAGTGCACATATATTAAATATCCTTTGCACATATATTATATATATCCAGTGCACATATATTAAATATCCAGTGCACACATATTATATATCCAGTGCACATACATTATATATATATCCAGTGCACATATATTAAATATCCAGTGCACATATATTATATATATCCAGTGCACACCTATTTAATATCCAGTGCACATATATTATATTTCCAGTGCACATATATTATTTATATCCAGTGCACATATATTAAATATCCAGTGCACATATATTAAATATCCAGTGCACATATATTAAAAATCCAGTGCACATATATTAAATATCGTTTGCACATATATTATATATATCCAGTGCACATATATTAAATATCCAGTGCACACATATTATATATCCAGTGCACATACATTATATATATCCAGTGCACATATAATAAATATCCAGTGCACATATATTAAATATATCCAGTGCACATATATTAAATATCCAGTGCACATATATTAAATATATCCAGTGCACATATATTAAATATCCAGTGCACAAAAATTAAATATCCAGAGCACATAAATTATATATCCAGTGCACATACATTATATATATATCCAGTGCACACCTATTTAATATCCAGTGCACATATATTATATTTCCAGTGCACATATATTATTTATATCCAGTGCACATATATTAAATATCCAGTGCACATATATTAAATATCCAGTGCACATAAATTATATATCTAGTGCACATACATTATATATATCCAGTGCACATTTATTAAATATCCAGTGCACATATATTATATATATATCTAGTGCACATATAATATATATAGTGCACATATATTAAATATCCAGTGCTCATATATTAAATATATCCAGTGCACATATATTAAATATCCAGTGCACATATATTATATATATCCAAAGCACATATATTATATATATCCAGTTCACATATATTAAATATCCAGTGCACATATATTAAACATCCAGTGCACATATATTATATATATCCAGTGCACATAAATTAAATATCCAGTGCACATATATTAAACATCCAGTGCACATATATTAAATATCCAGTGCACATAAATTATATATCCAGTGCACATAAATTATATAAACCCAGTGCACATTTATTTAATATCCAGTCAACATATATTATATATATCCAGTGCACATATATTAAATATCCAGTGCACATATATTAAACATCCAGTGCACATATATTATATATCCAATGCACATATATTATATATATCCAGTGCACATATATTAAATATCCAGTGCACATAAATTAAATATCCAGTGCACATAAATTATATATCCAGTGCACATAAATTATATATACCCAGTGCACATTTATTTAATATCCAGCGCACATATATTATATTTCCAGTGCACATATATTATATATATCCAGTGCAAATATATTAAATATTCAGTGCACATATATTAAATATCCAGTGCACATATAATAAATATCCAGTGCATATATATTATATATCCAGTGCACAGACATTATATATATCCAGTGCACATATATTAAATATCCAGTGCACATATATTATATATATCTAGTGCACATATAATAAATATCCAGTGCACATATATTAAATATCCAGTGCACATAAATTAAATTTCCAGTGCACATAAATTATATATCCAGTGCATATACATTATATATATCAAGTTCAAATATATTAAATATCCAGTGCACATATATTAAATATATCCAGTGCACATATATTAAATATCCAGTGCACAAAAATTAAATATCTAGTACACATAAATTATATATCCAGTGCACAAACATTATATATATCCAGTGCACATATATTAAATATCCAGTGCACATATATTAAATATATCCAGTGCACTTATATTAAATATCCAGTGCACAAAAATTAAATATCCAGTGCACATAAATTATATATCCAGTGCACATACATTATATATATATATCCAGTGCACACATATTTAATATCCAGTGCACATATATTATATTTCCAGTGCACATATATTATTTATATCCAGTGCACATATATTAAATATCCAGTGCACATATATTAAATATCCAGTGCACATATATTAAATATCCAGTGCACATATATTAAACATCCAGTGCACATATATTATATATATCCAGTGCACATAAATTAAATATCCAGTGCACATATATTAAACATCCAGTGCACATATATTAAATATCCAGTGCACATATATTAAATATCCAGTGCACATAAATTATATATCCAGTGCACATAAATTATATAAACCCAGTGCACATTTATTTAATATCCAGTGCACATATATTATATATATCCAGTGCACATATATTAAATATCCAGTGCACATATATTAAACATCCAGTGCACATATATTATATATATCCAGTGCACATAAATTAAATATCCAGTGCACATATATTAAACATCCAGTGCACATATATTATATATCCAGTGCACATATATTATATATATCCAGTGCACATATATTAAATATCCAGTGCACATAAATTAAATATCCGGTGCACATAAATTATATATCCAGTGCACATAAATTATATATACCCATTGCACATTTATTTAATATCCAGTGCACATATATTATATTTCCAGTGCACATATATTATATATATCCAGTGCAAATATATTAAATATTCAGTGCACATATACTAAATATCCAGTGCACATATAATAAATATCCAGTGCACATAAATTAAATATCCAGTGCACATCAATTATATATCCAGTGCACATTTATTAAATATCTAATGCACATATATTACATTTCCAGTGCTCATATATTATATATATCCAGTGCACATATATTTAATATCCAGTGCACATATATTAAATATATCCAGTGCACATATATTAAATATCCAGTGCACATAAATTATATATCCAGTGCACATACATTATATATATCTAGTGCACATTTATTAAATATCCAGTGCACATATATTATATTTCCAGTGCACATATATTATATATATCCAGTGCAAATATATTAAATATCCAGTGCACATAAATTATATATCCAGTGCACATATATTATGTATATCCAGTGCACATTTATTTAATATCCAGTGCACATATATTATATTTCCAGTGCACATATATTATATATATCCAGTGCAAATATATTAAATATCCAGTGCACATATATTAAATATCCAGTGCACATATAATAAATATCCAGTGCACATATATTATATATCCAGTGCACAAATATTAAATATCCAGTGCACATGTATTATATATATCTAGTGCACATATAATAAATATCCAGTGCACATATATTAAATATCCAGTGCACATATATTATATATCCAGTGCACATACATTATATATATCCAGTGCACATTTATTTAATATCCAGTGCACATATATTATATATCCAGTGCACATATATTATATATATCCAGTGCAAATATATTAAATATCCAGTGCACATATATTACATTTCCAGTGCACATACATTATATATATCCAGTGCACATATATTAAATCTCCAGTGCACATATATTAAATATCCATTGCACATATATTATATATATCCAGTGCACATATATTAAATATCCAGTGCACATATATTATATATCCAGTGCACACATATTATATATATTCAGTGCACATAAATTAAATATCCAGTTCGCATATATTATATATCCAGTGCACATATATTATATATCCAGTACACATATATTATATATATCCAGTGCACATATGTTAAATATCCAGTGCACATATATTAAACATCCAGTGCACATATATTATATATCCAGTGCACATATATTATATATATCCAGTGCACATATATTAAATATCCAGTGCAAATATATTAAATATCCAGTGCACATATATTATATATATATATATATATATATATATATATATATATATATATATCCAGTGCACATATATTAAATATCTAGTGCACATAAATTAAATATCCAGTGCACATAAATTATATATCCAGTGCACATACATTATATATATCCAGTGCAAATATATTAAATATCCAGTGCACATATATTATATATCCAGTGCACATACATTATATATATCCAGTACACATTTATTAAATATCCAGTGCACTTATATTATATATATCTAGTGCACATATAATAAATATACAGTGCACATATATTAAATATCTATTGCACATATATTAAATATATCCAGTTCACATATATTAAATATCCAGTGCACATACATTATATATATCCAAAGCACATATATTATATATATATCCAGTGCACATATATTAAATATCCAGTGCACATATATTAAATATCCATTGCACATATATTATATATTTCCAGTGCACATATATTAAATATCAAGTGCACATATATTATATTTCCAGTGCAAATACATTACATATATCCATTGCACATATATTAAACATCCAGTGCACATCAATTATATATCCAGTGCACATAAATTATGTATATCCAGTGCACATTTATTAAATATCTAGCGCACATATATTATATTTCCAGTGCACATATATTATATATTTCCAGTGCACATATATGAAATATCCAGTGCACATATATTATATATCCAGTGCACATACATTATATATTTCCAGTGCACATATTTTATCAATATACAGTGCATATATATTAAATATCCAGTGCACACATATTATATATCCAGTGCACATACATTATATATATCCAGTGCACATATATTAAATATCCAGTGCACATATATTAAATATATCCAGTGCACATATATTAAATATCCAGTGCACAAAAATTAAATATCCAGTGCACATAAATTATATATCCAGTGCACATACATTATATATATCCATTGCACACCTATTTAATATCCAGTGCACATATATTATATATCCAGTGCACATATATTATTTATATCCAGTGCACATATATTAAATATCCAGTGCACATATATTAAATATCCAGTGCACATATATTAAAAATCCAGTGCACATATATTAAATATCCAGTGCACATATATTAAATATTCAGTGCACATAAATTATATATCTAGTGCACATACATTATATATATCCAGTGCACATTTATTAAATATCCAGTTCACATATATTATATATATCTAGTGCACATATAATATATATACAGTGCACATATATTAAATATCCAGTGCACATATAATAAATATATCCAGTTCACATATATTAAATATCCAGTGCACATATATTATATATATCCAAAGCACATATATTATATATATCCAGTGCACATATATTAAATATCCAGTGCACATATATTAAACATCCAGTGCACATATATTATATATATCCAGTGCACATAAATTAAATATCCAGTGCACATATATTAAACATCCAGTGCACATATATTAAATTTCCAGTGCACATAAATTATATATCCAGTGCACATAAATTACATATACCCAGTGCACATTTATTTAATATCCAGTGCACATATATTAAATATCCAGTGCACATATATTATATATCCAGTGCACATACATTATATATTTCCAGTGCACATATTTTATCAATATACAGTGCATATATATTAAATATCCAGTGCACACATATTATATATCCAGTGCACATACATTATATATATCCAGTGCACATATATTAAATATCCAGTGCACATATATTAAATATATCCAGTGCACATATATTAAATATCCAGTGCACAAAAATTAAATATCCAGTGCACATAAATTATATATCCAGTGCACATACATTATATATATCCAGTGCACATATATTAAATATCCTTTGCACATATATTATATATATCCAGTGCACATATATTAAATATCCAGTGCACATATATTATATATATCCATTGCACACCTATTTAATATCCAGTGCACATATATTATATATCCAGTGCACATATATTATTTATATCCAGTGCACATATATTAAATATCCAGTGCACATATATTAAATATCCAGTGCACATATATTAAAAATCCAGTGCACATATATTAAATATCCAGTGCACATATATTAAATATTCAGTGCACATAAATTATATATCTAGTGCACATACATTATATATATCCAGTGCACATTTATTAAATATCCAGTGCACATATATTATATATATCTAGTGCACATATAATATATATACAGTGCACATATATTAAATATCCAGTGCACATATATTAAATATATCCAGTTCACATATATTAAATATCCAGTGCACATATATTATATATATCCAAAGCACATATATTATATATATCCAGTGCACATATATAAAATATCCAGTGCACATATATTAAACATCCAGTGCACATATATTATATATATCCAGTGCACATAAATTAAATATCCAGTGCACATATATTAAACATCCAGTGCACATATATTAAATTTCCAGTGTACATAAATTATATATCCAGTGCACATAAATTATATATACCCAGTGCACATTTATTTAATATCCAGTGCACATATATTATATATATCCAGTGCACATATATTAAATATCCAGTGCACATATATTAAACATCTAGTGCACATATATTATATATATCCAGTGCACATAAATTAAATATCCAGTGCACATATATTAAACATTCAGTGCACATATATTATATATCCAGTGCACATATATTATTTATATCCAGTGCACATATATTAAATATCCAGTGCACATAAATTATATATACCCAGTGCACATTTATTTAATATCCAGTGCACATATATTATATATCCAGTGCACATATATTATATATATCCAGTGCAAATATATTAAATATTCAGTGCACATATAATAAATATCCAGTGCACATATATTAAACATCTAGTGCACATATATTAAATATCCAGTGCACATAAATTATATATCCAGTGCACATACATTATATATATCCAATGCACATTTATTAAATATCCAGTGCACATATATTATATATATCTAATGCACATATAATAAATATACAGTGCACATATATTAAATATCCAGTGCACATATATTAAATATATCCAGTGCACATATATTAAATATATCCAGTGCACATATATTAAATATCCAGTGCACATATATTGTATATATCCAAAGCACATATATTATATATATCCAGTGCACATATATTAAATATCCAGTGCACATATATTATATATCCAGTGCACATACATTATATATTTCCAGTGCACATATTTTATCAATATACAGTGCATATATATCAAATAACCAGTGCACACAAATTATATATCCAGTGCACATACATTATATATATCCAGTGCACATATATTAAATATCGTTTGCACATATATTATATATATCCAGTGCACATACATTATATATATCCAGTGCACATATATTAAATATCCAGTGCACATATATTAAATATATCCAGTGCACATATATTAAATATCCAGTGCACAAAAAATTAAATATCCAGTGCACATAAATTATATATCCAGTGCACATACATTATATATATCCAGTGCACACCTATTTAATATTCAGTGCACATATATTATATTTCCAGTGCACATATATTATTTATATCTAGTGCACATATATTAAATATCCAGTGCACATATATTAAATATCCAGTGCACATAAATTATATATCTAGTGCACATACATTATATATATCCAGTGCACATTTATTAAATATCCAGTGCACATATATTATATATATCTAGTGCAAATATAATATATATAGTGCACATATATTAAATATCCAGTGCTCATATATTAAATATATCCAGTGCACATATATATTTAATATCCAGTGCACATATATTATATATATCCAAAGCACATATATTATATATATATCCAGTGCACATATATTAAACATCCAGTGCACATATATTATATATATCCAGTGCACATAAATTAAATATCCAGTGCACATATATTAAACATCCAGTGCACATATATTAAATATCCAGTGCACATAAATTATATATCCAGTGCACATAAATTATATAAACCCAGTGCACATTTATTTAATATCCAGTGCACATATATTATATATATCCAGTGCACATATATTAAATATCCAGTGCACATATATTAAACATCCAGTGCACATATATTATATATATCCAGTGCACATAAATTAAATATCCAGTGCACATATATTAAACATCCAGTGCACATATATTATATATCCAGTGCACATATATTATATATATCCAGTGCTCATACATTATATATATCCAGTGCACATTTATTAAATATCCAGTGCACTTATATTATAAATATCCAGTGCACATATATTAAATATCCAGTGCACGTATATTAAATATATCCAGTGCACATATATTAAATATCCAGTGCACATATATTATATATCCAGTGCACATACATTATATATATCCAGTGCACATATATTAAATATCCAGTGCACATATACTATATATACAGTGCACATAAATTATATATACCCAGTGCACATTTATTTAATATCCAGTGCACATATATTATATATCCAGTGCACATATATTATATATATCCAGTGCAAATATATTAAATATTCAGTGCACATATAATAAATATCCAGTGCACATATATTAAACATCTAGTGCACATATATTAAATATCCAGTGCACATAAATTATATATATCCAAAGCACATATATTATATATATATCCAGTGCACATATATTTAATATCCAGTGCACATATATTATATATATCCAAAGCACATATATTATATATATATCCAGTGCACATATATTAAACATCCAGTGCACATATATTATATATATCCAGTGCACATAAATTAAATATCCAGTGCACATATATTAAACATCCAGTGCACATATATTAAATATCCAGTGCACATAAATTATATATCCAGTGCACATAAATTATATAAACCCAGTGCACATTTATTTAATATCCAGTGCACATATATTATATATATCCAGTGCACATATATTAAATATCCAGTGCACATATATTAAACATCCAGTGCACATATATTATATATATCCAGTGCACATAAATTAAATATCCAGTGCACATATATTAAACATCCAGTGCACATATATTATATATCCAGTGCACATATATTATATATATCCAGTGCTCATACATTATATATATCCAGTGCACATTTATTAAATATCCAGTGCACTTATATTATAAATATCCAGTGCACATATATTAAATATCCAATGCACGTATATTAAATATATCCAGTGCACATATATTAAATATCCAGTGCACATATATTATATATCCAGTGCACATACATTATATATATCCAGTGCACATATATTAAATATCCAGTGCACATATACTATATATACAGTGCACATAAATTATATATACCCAGTGCACATTTATTTAATATCCAGTGCACATATATTATATATCCAGTGCACATATATTATATATATCCAGTGCAAATATATTAAATATTCAGTGCACATATAATAAATATCCAGTGCACATATATTAAACATCTAGTGCACATATATTAAATATCCAGTGCACATAAATTATATATCCAGTGCACATACATTATATATATCCAATGCACATTTATTAAATATCCAGTGCACATATATTATATATATCTAATGCACATATAATAAATATACAGTGCACATATATTAAATATCCAGTGCACATATATTAAATATATCCAGTGCACATATATTAAATATATCCAGTGCACATATATTAAATATCCAGTGCACATATATTATATATATCCAAAGCACATATATTATATATATCCAGTGCACATATATTAAATATCCAGTGCACATATATTATATATCCAGTGCACATACATTATATATTTTCAGTGCACGTATTTTATCAATATACAGTGCATATATATCAAATAACCAGTGCACACAAATTATATATCCAGTGCACATACATTATATATATCCAGTGCACATATATTAAATATCGTTTGCACATATATTATATATATCCAGTGCACATACATTATATATATCCAGTGCACATATATTAAATATCCAGTGCACATATATTAAATATATCCAGTGCACATATATTAAATATCCAGTGCACAAAAATTAAATATCCAGTGCACATAAATTATATATCCAGTGCACATACATTATATATATCCAGTGCACACCTATTTAATATTCAGTGCACATATATTATATTTCCAGTGCACATATATTATTTATATCCAGTGCACATATATTAAATATCCAGTGCACATATATTAAATATCCAGTGCACATAAATTATATATCTAGTGCACATACATTATATATATCCAGTGCACATTTATTAAATATCCAGTGCACATATATTATATATATCTAGTGCAAATATAATATATATAGTGCACATATATTAAATATCCAGTGCTCATATATTAAATATATCCAGTGCACATATATATTTAATATCCAGTGCACATATATTATATATATCCAAAGCACATATATTATATATATATCCAGTGCACATATATTAAACATCCAGTGCACATATATTATATATATCCAGTGCACATAAATTAAATATCCAGTGCACATATATTAAACATCCAGTGCACATATATTAAATATCCAGTGCACATAAATTATATATCCAGTGCACATAAATTATATAAACCCAGTGCACATTTATTTAATATCCAGTGCACATATATTATATATATCCAGTGCACATATATTAAATATCCAGTGCACATATATTAAACATCCAGTGCACATATATTATATATATCCAGTGCACATAAATTAAATATCCAGTGCACATATATTAAACATCCAGTGCACATATATTATATATCCAGTGCACATATATTATATATATCCAGTGCTCATACATTATATATATCCAGTGCACATTTATTAAATATCCAGTGCACTTATATTATAAATATCCAGTGCACATATATTAAATATCCGGTGCACGTATATTAAATATATCCAGTGCTCATATATTAAATATCCAGTGCACATATATTATATATCCAGTGCACATACATTATATATATCCAGTGCACATATATTAAATATCCAGTGCACATATACTATATATACAGTGCACATACATTATATATATCCAGTGCACATTTATTAAATATCCAGTGCAAACATATTATATATCCAGTGCACATACATTATATATCCAGTGTTCATACATTATATATATCCAGTGCACATTTATTAAATATCCAGTGCACTTATATTATAAATATCCAGTGCACATATATTAAATATCCAGTGCACTTACATTATATATATCCAGTGCACATATATTAAATATCCAGTGCACATATACTATATATACAGTGCACATACATTATATATATCCAGTGCACATTTATTAAATATCCAGTGCACACATATTATATATCCAGTGCACATACATTATATATATCCAGTGCACATATATTAAATATCCAGTGCACATATATTAAATATATCCAGTGCTCATACATTATATATATCCAGTGCACATTTATTAAATATCCAGTGCACTTATATTATAAATATCCAGTGCACATATATTAAATATCCAGTGCACTTACATTATATATATCCAGTGCACATATATTAAATATCCAGTGCACATATACTATATATACAGTGCACATACATTATATATATCCAGTGCACATTTATTAAATATCCAGTGCACACATATTATATATCCAGTGCACATACATTATATATATCCAGTGCACATATATTAAATATCCAGTGCACATATATTAAATATATCCAGTGCACATATATTAAATATCCAGTGCACAAAAATTAAATATCCAGTGCACATAAATTATATATCCAGTGCACATACATTATATATATCCAGTGCACATATATTAAATATCCTTTGCACATATATTATATATATCCAGTGCACATATATTAAATATCCAGTGCACACATATTATATATCCAGTGCACATACATTATATATATCCAGTGCACATATATTAAATATCCAGTGCACATATATTATATATATCCATTGCACACCTATTTAATATCCAGTGCACATATATTATATATCCAGTGCACATATATTATTTATATCCAGTGCACATATATTAAATATCCAGTGCACATATATTAAATATCCAGTGCACATATATTAAAAATCCAGTGCACATATATTAAATATCCAGTGCACATATATTAAATATTCAGTGCACATAAATTATATATCTAGTGCACATACATTATATATATCCAGTGCACATTTATTAAATATCCAGTGCACATATATTATATATATCTAGTGCACATATAATATATATACAGTGCACATATATTAAATATCCAGTGCACATATATTAAATATATCCAGTTCACATATATTAAATATCCAGTGCACATATATTATATATATCCAAAGCACATATATTATATATATCCAGTGCACATATATTAAATATCCAGTGCACATATATTAAACATCCAGTGCACATATATTATATATATCCAGTGCACATAAATTAAATATCCAGTGCACATATATTAAACATCCAGTGCACATATATTAAATTTCCAGTGCACATAAATTATATATCCAGTGCACATAAATTATATATACCCAGTGCACATTTATTTAATATCCAGTGCACATATATTATATATATCCAGTGCACATATATTAAATATCCAGTGCACATATATTAAACATCTAGTGCACATATATTATATATATCCAGTGCACATAAATTAAATATCCAGTGCACATATATTAAACATCCAGTGCACAT
Source organism: Leptodactylus fuscus (assembly GCF_031893055.1). Taxonomy (NCBI): domain Eukaryota; kingdom Metazoa; phylum Chordata; class Amphibia; order Anura; family Leptodactylidae; genus Leptodactylus; species Leptodactylus fuscus. The sequence goes on from NW_027439812.1 coordinate 131,074, forward strand.
ATATTATATATCCAGAGCACATATATTATTTATATCCAGTGCACATATATTAAATATCCAGTGCACATAAATTATATATACCCAGTGCACATTTATTTAATATCCAGTGCACATATATTATATTTCCAGTGCACATATATTATATATATCCAGTGCAAATATATTAAATATTCAGTGCACATATATTAAATATCCAGTGCACATATATTATATATATCTAGTGCACATATAATAAATATCCAGTGCACATATATTAAACATCTAGTGCACATATATTAAATATCCAGTGCACATAAATTATATATCCAGTGCACATACATTATATATATCCAATGCACATTTATTAAATATCCAGTGCACATATATTATATATATCTAATACACATATAATAAATATACAGTGCACATATATTAAATATCCAGTGCTCATATATTAAATATATCCAGTGCACATATATTAAATATATCCAGTGCACATATATTAAATATCCAGTGCACATATATTATATATATCCAAAGCACATACATTATATATATCCAGTGCACATATATTAAATATCCAGTGCACATATATTATATATCCAGTGCACATACATTATATATATCCAGTGCAAATATATTAAATATCGTTTGCACATATATTATATATATCCAGTGCACATACATTATATATATCCAGTGCACATATATTAAATATCCAGTGCACATATATTAAATATATCCAGTGCACGTATATTAAATATCCAGTGCACAAAAATTAAATATCCAGTGCACATAAATTAAATATCCAGTGCACATAAATTATATATCCAGTGCACATACATTATATATATCCAGTGCACATTTATTAAATATCCAGTGCACATATATTATATATATCTAGTGCAAATATAATATATATAGTGCACATATATTAAATATCCAGTGCTCATATATTAAATATATCCAGTGCACATATATATTTAATATCCAGTGCACATATATTATATATATCCAAAGCACATATATTATATATATATCCAGTGCACATATATTAAATATCCAGTGCACATATATTAAACATCCAGTGCACATATATTATATATATCCAGTGCACATAAATTAAATATCCAGTGCACATATATTAAACATCCAGTGCACATATATTAAATATCCAGTGCACATAAATTATATATCCAGTGCACATAAATTATATAAACCCAGTGCACATTTATTTAATATCCAGTGCACATATATTATATATATCCAGTGCACATATATTAAATATCCAGTGCACATATATTAAACATCCAGTGCACATATATTATATATATCCAGTGCACATAAATTAAATATCCAGTGCACATATATTAAACATCCAGTGCACATATATTATATATCCAGTGCACATATATTATATATATCCAGTGCACATATATTAAATATCCACTGCACATAAATTAAATATCCAGTGCACATAAATTATATATACAGTGCACATAAATTATATATACCCAGTGCACATTTATTTAATATCCAGTGCACATATATTATATTTCCAGTGCACATATATTATATATATCCAGTGCAAATATATTAAATATTCAGTGCACATATATTAAATATCCAGTGCACATATAATAAATATCCAGTGCATATATATTATATATCCAGTGCACAGACATTATATATATCCAGTGCACATATATTAAATATCTAGTGCACATAAATTAAATTTCCAGTGCACATAAATTATATATCCAGTTCATATACATTATATATATCCGGTTCAAATATATTAAATATCCAGTGCACATATATTAAATATATCCAGTGCATATATATTAAATATCCAGTGCACAAAGATTAAATATCCAGGGCACATAAATTATATATCCAGTGCACATACATTATATATATCCAGTGCACATATATTAAATATATCCAGTGCACATATATTAAATATCCAGTGCACAAAAATTAAATATCCAGTGCACATAAATTATATATCCAGTGCACATACATTATATATATTTCCAGTGCACACCTATTTAATATCCAGTGCACATATATTATATTTCCAGTGCACATATATTATTTATATCCAGTGCACATATATTAAATATCCAGTGCACATATATTAAATATCCAGTGCACATATATTAAATATCCAGTGCACATAAATTATATATCTAGTGCACATACATTATATATATCCAGTGCACATTTATTAAATATCCAGTGCACATATATTATATATATCTAGTGCACATATAATATATATAGTGCACATATATTAAATATCCAGTGCTCATATATTAAATATATCTAGTGCACATATATTAAATATCCAGTGCACATATATTATATTTCCAGTGCAAATACATTACAAATATCCAGTGCACATATATTAAACATCCAGTGCACATCAATTATATATCCAGTGCACATAAATTATGTATATCCAGTGCACATTTATTAAATATCTAGTGCACATATATTATATTTCCAGTGCACATATATTATATATATCCAGTGCACATATATTAAATATCCAGTGCACATATATTATATATCCAGTGCACATACATTATATATATCCAGTGCACATATATTAAATATCCAGTGCACATATATTATATATCCAGTGCACATACATTATATATATCCAGTGCACATATATTAAACATCCAGTGCACATCAATTATATATCCAGTGCACATAAATTATGTATATCCAGTGCACATTTATTAAATATCTAGTGCACATATATTATATTTCCAGTGCACATATATTATATATATCCAGTGCACATATATTAAATATCCAGTGCACACATATTATATATCCAGTGCACATACATTATATATATCCAGTGCACATATATTAAATATCCTTTGCACATATATTATATATATCCAGTGCACATATATTAAATATCCAGTGCACACATATTATATATCCAGTGCACATACATTATATATATCCAGTGCACATACATTATATATATCCAGTGCAAATATATTAAATATCCAGTGCACATATATTAAATATCCAGTGCACATATATTGAAAATCCAGTGCACATATATTAAATATCCAGTGCACATATATTAAATATTCAGTGCACATAAATTACATATCTAGTGCACATACATTATATATATCCAGTGCACATTTATTAAATATCCAGTGAACATATATTATATATATATCTAGTGCACATATAATATATATACAGTGCACATATATTAAATATCCAGTGCACATATATTAAATATATCCAGTGCACATATATTAAATATTCATTGCACATATATTATATATATCCAAAGCACATATATTATATATATCCAGTGCACATATATTAAATATCCAGTGCACATATATTAAACATCCAGTGCACATATATTAAATATCCAGTGCACATAAATTATAAATCCAGTGCACATAAATTATATATACCCAGTGCACATTTATTTAATATCCAGTGCACATATATTATATATATCCAGTGCACATATATTAAATATCCAGTGCACATATATTAAACATCTAGTGCACATATATTATATATATCCAGTGCACATAAATTAAATATCCAGTGCACATATATTAAACATCCAGTGCACATATATTATATATCCAGTGCACATATATTATTTATATCCAGTGCACATATATTAAATATCCAGTGCACATAAATTAAATATCCAGTGCACATAAATTATATATCCAGTGCACATAAATTATATATACCCAGTGCACATTTATTTAATATCCAGTGCACATATATTATATTTCCAGTGCACATATATTATATATATCCAGTGCAAATATATTAAATATTCAGTGCACATATATTAAATATCCAGTGCACATATAATAAATATCCAGTGCATATATATTATATATCCAGTGCACAGACATTATATATATCCAGTGCACATATATTAAATATCCAGTGCACATATATTATATATATCTAGTGCACATATAATAAATATCCAGTGCACATATATTAAATATCCAGTGCACATAAATTAAATTTCCAGTGCACATAAATTATATATCCAGTGCATATACATTATATATATCAAGTTCAAATATATTAAATATCCAGTGCACATATATTAAATATCCAGTGCACATATAATAAATATCCAGTGCATATATATTATATATCCAGTGCACAGACATTATATATATCCAGTGCACATATATTAAATATCCAGTGCACATATATTATATATATCTAGTGCACATATAATAAATATCCAGTGCACATATATTAAATATCCAGTGCACATAAATTAAATTTCCAGTGCACATAAATTATATATCCAGTGCATATACATTATATATATCAAGTTCAAATATATTAAATATCCAGTGCACATATATTAAATATATCCAGTGCACATATATTAAATATCCAGTGCACAAAAATTAAATATCTAGTACACATAAATTATATATCCAGTGCACATACATTATATATATCCAGTGCACATATATTAAATATCCAGTGCACATATATTAAATATATCCAGTGCACTTATATTAAATATCCAGTGCACAAAAATTAAATATCCAGTGCACATAAATTATATATCCAGTGCACATACATTATATATATATATATATCCAGTGCACACCTATTTAATATCCAGTGCACATATATTATATTTCCAGTGCACATATATTATTTATATCCAGTGCACATATATTAAATATCCAGTGCACATATATTAAATATCCAGTGCACATATATTAAATATCCAGTGCACATATATTAAACATCCAGTGCACATATATTATATATATCCAGTGCACATAAATTAAATATCCAGTGCACATATATTAAACATCCAGTGCACATATATTAAATATCCAGTGCACATAAATTATATATCCAGTGCACATATATTAAACATCCAGTGCACATATATTAAATATCCAGTGCACATATATTAAACATCCAGTGCACATATATTATATATATCCAGTGCACATAAATTAAATATCCAGTGCACATATATTAAACATCCAGTGCACATATATTAAATATCCAGTGCACATATATTAAATATCCAGTGCACATAAATTATATATCCAGTGCACATAAATTATATAAACCCAGTGCACATTTATTTAATATCCAGTGCACATATATTATATATATCCAGTGCACATATATTAAATATCCAGTGCACATATATTAAACATCCAGTGCACATAAATTAAATATCCGGTGCACATATATTATATATATCCAGTGCACATATATTAAATATCCAGTGCACATAAATTAAATATCCGGTGCACATAAATTATATATCCAGTGCACATAAATTATATATCCAGTGCACATACATTATATATATCTAGTGCACATTTATTAAATATCCAGTGCACATATATTATATTTCCAGTGCACATATATTATATATATCCAGTGCAAATATATTAAATATCCAGTGCACATAAATTATATATCCAGTGCACATATATTATGTATATCCAGTGCACATTTATTTAATATCCAGTGCACATATATTATATTTCCAGTGCACATATATTATATATATCCAGTGCAAATATATTAAATATCCAGTGCACATATATTAAATATCCAGTGCACATATAATAAATATCCAGTGCACATATATTATATATCCAGTGCACATATATTAAATATCCAGTGCACATGTATTATATATATCTAGTGCACATATAATAAATATCCAGTGCACATATATTAAATATCCAGTGCACATATATTATATATCCAGTGCACATACATTATATATATCCAGTGCACATTTATTTAATATCCAGTGCACATATATTATATTTCCAGTGCACATTTATTATATATATCCAGTGCAAATATATAAAATATCCAGTGCACATATATTATATTTCCAGTGCACATACATTATATATATCCATTGCACATATATTAAATCTCCAGTGCACATATATTAAATATCCATTGCACATATATTATATATATCCAGTGCACATATATTAAATATCCAGTGCACATATATTATATATCCAGTGCACACATATTATATATATTCAGTGCACATAAATTAAATATCCAGTTCGCATATATTATATATCCAGTGCACATATATTATATATCCAGTACACATATATTATATATATCCTGTGCACATATGTTAAATATCCAGTGCACATATATTAAACATCCAGTGCACATATATTATATATCCAGTGCACATATATTATATATATCCAGTGCACATATATTAAATATCCAGTGCAAATATATTAAATATCCAGTGCACATATATTATATATATATATATATATATATATATATATCTATCCAGTGCACATATATTAAATATCTAGTGCACATAAATTAAACATCCAGTGCACATCAATTATATATCCAGTGCACATAAATTATGTATATCCAGTGCACATTTATTAAATATCTAGTGCACATATATTATATTTCCAGTGCACATATATTATATATATCCAGTGCACATATATTAAATATCCAGTGCACATATATTATATATCCAGTGCACATACATTATATATATCCAGTGCACATATATTAAATATCCAGTGCACATATATTATATATCCAGTGCACATACATTATATATATCCAGTGCACATATATTAAACATCCAGTGCACATCAATTATATATCCAGTGCACATAAATTATGTATATCCAGTGCACATTTATTAAATATCTAGTGCACATATATTATATTTCCAGTGCACATATATTATATATATCCAGTGCACATATATTAAATATCCAGTGCACACATATTATATATCCAGTGCACATACATTATATATATCCAGTGCACATATATTAAATATCCTTTGCACATATATTATATATATCCAGTGCACATATATTAAATATCCAGTGCACACATATTATATATCCAGTGCACATACATTATATATATCCAGTGCACATATATTAAATATCCAGTGCAAATATATTAAATATCCAGTGCACATATATTAAATATCCAGTGCACATATATTGAAAATCCAGTGCACATATATTAAATATCCAGTGCACATATATTAAATATTCAGTGCACATAAATTACATATCTAGTGCACATACATTATATATATCCAGTGCACATTTATTAAATATCCAGTGAACATATATTATATATATATCTAGTGCACATATAATATATATACAGTGCACATATATTAAATATCCAGTGCACATATATTAAATATATCCAGTGCACATATATTAAATATTCATTGCACATATATTATATATATCCAAAGCACATATATTATATATATCCAGTGCACATATATTAAATATCCAGTGCACATATATTAAACATCCAGTGCACATATATTAAATATCCAGTGCACATAAATTATAAATCCAGTGCACATAAATTATATATACCCAGTGCACATTTATTTAATATCCAGTGCACATATATTATATATATCCAGTGCACATATATTAAATATCCAGTGCACATATATTAAACATCTAGTGCACATATATTATATATATCCAGTGCACATAAATTAAATATCCAGTGCACATATATTAAACATCCAGTGCACATATATTATATATCCAGTGCACATATATTATTTATATCCAGTGCACATATATTAAATATCCAGTGCACATAAATTAAATATCCAGTGCACATAAATTATATATCCAGTGCACATAAATTATATATACCCTGTGCACATTTATTTAATATCCAGTGCACATATATTATATTTCCAGTGCACATATATTATATATATCCAGTGCAAATATATTAAATATTCAGTGCACATATATTAAATATCCAGTGCACATATAATAAATATCCAGTGCATATATATTATATATCCAGTGCACAGACATTATATATATCCAGTGCACATATATTAAATATCCAGTGCACATATATTATATATATCTAGTGCACATATAATAAATATCCAGTGCACATATATTAAATATCCAGTGCACATAAATTAAATTTCCAGTGCACATTAATTATATATCCAGTGCATATACATTATATATATCAAGTTCAAATATATTAAATATCCAGTGCACATATATTAAATATCCAGTGCACATATAATAAATATCCAGTGCATATATATTATATATCCAGTGCACAGACATTATATATATCCAGTGCACATATATTAAATATCCAGTGCACATATATTATATATATCTAGTGCACATATAATAAATATCCAGTGCACATATATTAAATATCCAGTGCACATAAATTAAATTTCCAGTGCACATAAATTATATATCCAGTGCATATACATTATATATATCAAGTTCAAATATATTAAATATCCAGTGCACATATATTAAATATATCCAGTGCACATATATTAAATATCCAGTGCACAAAAATTAAATATCTAGTACACATAAATTATATATCCAGTGCACATACATTATATATATCCAGTGCACATATATTAAATATCCAGTGCACATATATTAAATATATCCAGTGCACTTATATTAAATATCCAGTGCACAAAAATTAAATATCCAGTGCACATAAATTATATATCCAGTGCACATACATTATATATATATATATCCAGTGCACACCTATTTAATATCCAGTGCACATATATTATATTTCCAGTGCACATATATTATTTATATCCAGTGCACATATATTAAATATCCAGTGCACATATATTAAATATCCAGTGCACATATATTAAATATCCAGTGCACATATATTAAACATCCAGTGCACATATATTATATATATCCAGTGCACATAAATTAAATATCCAGTGCACATATATTAAACATCCAGTGCACATATATTAAATATCCAGTGCACATATATTAAATATCCAGTGCACATAAATTATATATCCAGTGCACATAAATTATATAAACCCAGTGCACATTTATTTAATATCCAGTGCACATATATTATATATATCCAGTGCACATATATTAAATATCCAGTGCACATATATTAAACATCCAGTGCACATAAATTAAATATCCGGTGCACATATATTATATATATCCAGTGCACATATATTAAATATCCAGTGCACATAAATTAAATATCCGGTGCACATAAATTATATATCCAGTGCACATAAATTATATATCCAGTGCACATACATTATATATATCTAGTGCACATTTATTAAATATCCAGTGCACATATATTATATTTCCAGTGCACATATATATAATATATATCCAGTGCAAATATATTAAATATCCAGTGCACATAAATTATATATCCAGTGCACATATATTATGTATATCCAGTGCACATTTATTTAATATCCAGTGCACATATATTATATTTCCAGTGCACATATATTATATATATCCAGTGCAAATATATTAAATATCCAGTGCACATATATTAAATATCCAGTGCACATATAATAAATATCCAGTGCACATATATTATATATCCAGTGCACATATATTAAATATCCAGTGCACATGTATTATATATATCTAGTGCACATATAATAAATATCCAGTGCACATATATTAAATATCCAGTGCACATATATTATATATCCAGTGCACATACATTATATATATCCAGTGCACATTTATTTAATATCCAGTGCACATATATTATATTTCCAGTGCACATTTATTATATATATCCAGTGCAAATATATAAAATATCCAGTGCACATATATTATATTTCCAGTGCACATACATTATATATATCCATTGCACATATATTAAATCTCCAGTGCACATATATTAAATATCCATTGCACATATATTATATATATCCAGTGCACATATATTAAATATCCAGTGCACATATATTATATATCCAGTGCACACATATTATATATATTCAGTGCACATAAATTAAATATCCAGTTCGCATATATTATATATCCAGTGCACATATATTATATATCCAGTACACATATATTATATATATCCTGTGCACATATGTTAAATATCCAGTGCACATATATTAAACATCCAGTGCACATATATTATATATCCAGTGCACATATATTATATATATCCAGTGCACATATATTAAATATCCAGTGCAAATATATTAAATATCCAGTGCACATATATTATATATATATATATATATATATATATATATCCAGTGCACATATATTAAATATCTAGTGCACATAAATTAAATATCCAGTGCACATAAATTATATATCCAGTGCACATACATTATATATATCCAGTGCACATTTATTAAATATCTATTGCACATATATTATATTTCCAGTGCACATCTATTATATATATCCAGTGCAAATATATTAAATATCCAGTGCACATATATTATATATCCAGTGCACATACATTATATATATCCAGTGCACATTTATTAAATATCCAGTGCACTTATATTATATATATCTAGTGCACATATAATAAATATACAGTGCACATATATTAAATATCTATTGCACATATATTAAATATATCCAGTTCACATATATTAAATATCCAGTGCACATACATTATATATATCCAAAGCACATATATTATATATATATATCCAGTGCACATATATTAAATATCCAGTGCACATATATTAAATATCCATTGCACATATATTATATATTTCCAGTGCACATATATTAAATATCAAGTGCACATATATTATATTTCCAGTGCAAATACATTACATATATCCATTGCACATATATTAAACATCCAGTGCACATCAATTATATATCCAGTGCACATAAATTATGTATATCCAGTGCACATTTATTAAATATCTAGCGCACATATATTATATTTCCAGTGCACATATATTATATATATCCAGTGCACATATATTAAATATCCAGTGCACATATATTATATATCCAGTGCACATACATTATATATTTCCAGTGCACATATTTTATCAATATACAGTGCATATATATTAAATATCCAGTGCACACATATTATATATCCAGTGCACATACATTATATATATCCAGTGCACATATATTAAATATCCAGTGCACATATATTAAATATCCAGTGCACATATATTAAAAATCCAGTGCACTAAAAATTAAATATCCAGTGCACATAAATTTTATATCCAGTGCACGTACATGATATATATCCAGTGCACATATATTAAATATCCTTTGCACATATATTATATATATCCAGTGCACATATATTAAATATCCAGTGCACACATATTATATATCCAGTGCACATACATTATATATATATATCCAGTGCACATATATTAAATATCCAGTGCACATATATTATATATATCCAGTGCACACCGATTCAATATCCAGTGCACATATATTATATTTCCAGTGCACATATATTATTTATATCCAGTGCACATATATTAAATATCCAGTGCACATATATTAAAAATCCAGTGCACATAAATTATATATCTAGTGCACATACATTATATATATCCAGTGCACATACATTATATATATCCAGTGCACATTTATTAAATATCCAGTGCACATATATTATATATATATCTAGTGCACATATAATATATATACAGTGCACATATATTAAATATCCAGTACACATATATTAAATATATCCAGTGCACATATATTAAACATCCAGTGCACATATATTATATATATCCAGTGCACATAAATTAAACATCCAGTGCACATATATTAAACATCCAGTGCACATATATCAAATATCCAGTGCACATATATTAAACATCCAGTGCACATATATTATATATATCCAGTGCACATAAATTAAATATCCAGTGCACATATATTAAACATCCAGTGCACATATATTAAATATCCAGTGCACATATATTATATATATCCAGTGCACATATATTAAATATCCAGTGCACATATATTAAACATCTAGTGCACATATAATAAATATACAGTGCACATATATTAAATATCCAGTGCACATATATTAAATATCTATTGCACATATATTAAATATATCCAGTTCACATATATTAAATATCCAGTGCACATACATTATATATATCCAAAGCAAATATATTATATATATATCCAGTGCACATATATTAAATATCCAGTGCACATATATTAAATATCCATTGCACATATATTATATATTTCCAGTGCACATATATTAAATATCCAGTGCACATATATTATATTTCCAGTGCAAATACATTACATATATCCAGTGCACATATATTAAACATCCAGTGCACATCAATTATATATCCAGTGCACATAAATTATGTATATCCAGTGCACATTTATTAAATATCTAGTGCACATATATTATATTTCCAGTGCACATATATTATATATATCCAGAGCACATATATTAGATATCCAGTGCACATATATTATATATCCAGTGCACATATATTATATATATATATCAAGTGCACATATATTAAATATCCAGTGCACATATATTATATATCCAGTGCACATACATTATATATTTCCAGTGCACATATTTTTCAATATACATTGCATATATATTAATTATTCAGTGCACACATATTATATATCCAGTGCACATACATTATATATATCCAGTGCACATATATTAAATATCCTTTGCACATATATTATATATATCCAGTGCACATATATTAAATATCCAGTGCACACATATTATATATCCAGTGCACATACATTATATATATCCAGTGCACATATATTAAATATCCAGTGCACATATATTAAATATATCCAGTGCACATATATTAAATATCCAGTGCACAAAAATTAAATATCCAGTGCACATAAATTATATATCCAGTGCACATACATTATATATATCCAGTGCACATATATTAAATATCCTTTGCACATATATTATATATATCCAGTGCACATATATTAAATATCCAGTGCACACATATTATATATCCAGTGCACATACATTATATATATATATATATATCCAGTGCACATATATTAAATATCCAGTGCACATATATTATATATATCCAGTGCACACCTATTTAATATCCAGTGCACATATATTATATTTCCAGTGCACATATATTATTTATATCCAGTGCACATATATTAAATATCCAGTGCACATATATTAAATATCCAGTGCACATATATTAAAAATCCAGTGCACGTATATTAAATATTCAGTGCACATAAATTATATATCTAGTGCACATACATTATATATATCCAGTGCACATTTATTAAATATCCAGTGCACATATATTATATATATATCTAGTGCACATATAATATATATTCAGTGCACATATATTAAATATCCAGTGCACATATATTAAATATATCCAGTGCACATATATTAAATATCCAGTGCACATATATTATATATATCCAAAGCACATATATTATATATATCCAGTGCACATATATTAAATATCCAGTGCACATATATTAAACATCCAGTGCACATATATTAAACATCCAGTGCACATATATTATATATATCCAGTGCACATAAATTAAATATCCAGTGCACATATATTAAACATCCAGTGCACATATATTAAATATCCAGTGCACATAAATTATATATCCAGTGCACATAAATTATATATACCCAGTGCACATTTATTTAATATCCAGTGCACATATATTATATATATCCAGTGTACATATATTAAATATCCAGTGCACATATATTAAACATCTAGTGCACATATAATAAATATACAGTGCACATATATTAAATATCCAGTGCACATATATTAAATATATCCAGTGCACATATATTAAATATCCAGTGCACACATATTATATATCCAGTGCACATACATTATATATATATATATATATCCAGTGCACATATATTAAATATCCAGTGCACATATATTATATATATCCAGTGCACACCTATTTAATATCCAGTGCACATATATTATATTTCCAGTGCACATATATTATTTATATCCAGTGCACATATATTAAATATCCAGTGCACATATTTTAAATATCCAGTGCACATATATTAAAAATCCAGTGCACATATATTAAATATTCAGTGCACATAAATTATATATCTAGTGCACATACATTATATATATCCAGTGCACATTTATTAAATATCCAGTGCACATATATTATATATATATCTAGTGCACATATAATATATATTCAGTGCACATATATTAAATATCCAGTGCACATATATTAAATATATCCAGTGCACATATATTAAATATCCAGTGCACATATATTATATATATCCAAAGCACATATATTATATATATCCAGTGCACATATATTAAATATCCAGTGCACATATATTAAACATCCAGTGCACATATATTATATATATCCAGTGCACAAAAATTAAATATCCAGTGCACATATATTAAACATCCAGTGCACATATATTACATATCCAGTGTACATAAATTATATATCCAGTGCAAATATATTAAATATCCAGTGCACATATATTATATATCCAGTGCACATACATTATATATATCCAGTGCACATTTATTAAATATGCAGTGCACTTATATTATATATATCTAGTGCACATATAATAAATATACAGTGCACATATATTAAATATCTATTGCACATATATTAAATATATCCAGTTCACATATATTAAATATCCAGTGCACATACATTATATATATCCAAAGCACATATATTATATATATATCCAGTGCACATATATTAAATATCCAGTGCACATATATTAAATATCCAAAGCACATATATTATATATATATCCAGTGCACATATATTAAATATCCAGTGCACATATATTATATTTCCAGTGCAAATACATTACAAATATCCAGTGCACATATATTAAACATCCAGTGCACATCAATTATATATCCAGTGCACATAAATTATGTATATCCAGTGCACATTTATTAAATATCTAGTGCACATATATTATATTTCCAGTGCACATATATTATATATATCCAGTGCACATATATTAAATATCCAGTGCACATATATTATATATCCAGTGCACATACATTATATATATCCAGTGCACATATATTAAATATCCAGTGCACATATATTATATATCCAGTGCACATACATTATATATTTCCAGTGCACATATTTTATCAATATACAGTGCATATATATTAAATATCCAGTGCACACATATTATATATCCAGTGCACATACATTATATATATCCAGTGCACATATATTAAATATCCTTTGCACATATATTATATATATCCAGTGCACATATATTAAATATCCAGTGCACACATATTATATATCCAGTGCACATATATTATATATATCCAGTGCACATATATTAAATATCCAGTGCAAATATATTAAATATCCAGTGCACATATATTAAATATCCAGTGCACATATATTAAAAATCCAGTGCACATATATTAAATATCCAGTGCACATATATTAAATATTCAGTGCACATAAATTACATATCTAGTGCACATACATTATATATATCCAGTGCACATTTATTAAATATCCAGTGCACATATATTATATATATATCTAGTGCACATATAATATATATACAGTGCACATATATTAAATATCCAGTGCACATATATTAAATATATCCAGTGCACATATATTAAATATTCAGTGCACATATATTATATATATATATCCAAAGCACATATATTATATATATCCAGTGCACATATATTAAATATCCAGTGCACATATATTAAACATCCAGTGCACATATATTATATACATCCAGTGCACATAAATTAAATATCCAGTGCACATATATTAAACATCCAGTGCACATATATTAAATATCCAGTGCACATAAATTATATATCCAGTGCACATAAATTATATATACCCAGTGCACATTTATTTAATATCCAGTGCACATATATTATATATATCCAGTGCACATATATTAAATATCCAGTGCACATATATTAAACATCTAGTGCACATATATTATATATATCCAGTGCACATAAATTAAATATCCAGTGCACATATATTAAACATCCAGTGCACATATATTATATATCCAGTGCACATATATTATTTATATCCAGTGCACATATATTAAATATCCAGTGCACATAAATTAAATATCCAGTGCACATAAATTATATATCCAGTGCACATAAATTATATATACCCAGTGCACATTTATTTAATATCCAGTGCACATATATTATATTTCCAGTGCACATATATTATATATATCCAGTGCAAATATATTAAATATTCAGTGCACATATATTAAATATCCAGTGCACATATATTATATATATCTAGTGCACATATAATAAATATCCAGTGCACGTATATTAAACATCTAGTGCACATAAATTATATATCCAGTGCACATACATTATATATATATATATATATATATATATATATATATATATATATATATATATATATCCAGTGCACACCTATTTAATATCCAGTGCACATACATTATATTTCCAGTGCACATATATTATTTATATCCAGTGCACATATATTAAATATCCAGTGCACATATATTAAATATCCAGTGCACATATATTAAATATCCAGTGCAGATAAATTATATATCCAGTGCACATACATTATATATATCCAATGCACATTTATTAAATATCCAGTGCACATATATTATATATATCTAGTGCACATATAATAAATAAACAGTGCACATATATTAAATATCCAGTGCACGTATATTAAATATATCCAGTGCACATATATTAAATATATCCAGTGCACATATATTAAATATCCAGTGCACATATATTATATATATCCAAAGCACATACATTATATATATCCAGTGCACATAGATTAAATATCCAGTGCACATATATTATATATCCAGTGCACATACATTATATATTTCCAGTGCACATATTGTATCAATATACAGTGCATATATATCAAATAACCAGTGCACACATATTATATATCCAGTGCACATACATTATATATATCCAGTGCACATATATTAAATATCGTTTGCACATATATTATATATATCCAGCGCACATATATTAAATATCCAGTGCACACATATTATATATCCAGTGCACATACATTATATATATCCAGTGCACATATATTAAATATCCAGTGCACATATATTAAATATATCCAGTGCACATATATTAAATATCCAGTGCACACATATTATATATCCAGTGCACATACATTATATATATCCAGTGCACATATATTAAATATCCAGTGCACATATATTAAATATATCCAGTGCACATATATTAAATATATCCAGTGCACATATATTAAATATCGTTTGCACATATATTATATATATCCAGCGCACATATATTAAATATCCAGTGCACACATATTATATATCCAGTGCACATACATTATGTATATCCAGTGCACATATATTAAATATCCAGTGCACATATATTAAATATATCCAGTGCACATATATTAAATATCCAGTGCACACATATTATATATCCAGTGCACATACATTATATATATCCAGTGCACATATATTAAATATCCAGTGCACATATATTAAATATATCCAGTGCACATATATTAAATATCCAGTGCACAAAAATTAAATATCCAGTGCACATAAATTATATATCCAGTGCACATACATTATATATATATCCAGTGCACACCTATTTAATATCCAGTGCACATATATTATATTTCCAGTGCACATATATTATTTATATCCAGTGCACATATATTAAATATCCAGTGCACATATATTAAATATCCAGTGCACATAAATTATATATCTAGTGCACATACATTATATATATCCAGTGCACATTTATTAAATATCCAGTGCACATATATTATATATATCTAGTGCACATATAATATATATAGTGCACATATATTAAATATCCAGTGCTCATATATTAAATATATCCAGTGCACATATATTAAATATCCAGTGCACATATATTATATATATCCAAAGCACATATATTATATGTATCCAGTGCACATATATTAAATATCCAGTGCACATATATTATATTTCCAGTGCAAATACATTACAAATATCCAGTGCACATATATTAAACATCCAGTGCACATCAATTATATATCCAGTGCACATAAATTATGTATATCCAGTGCACATTTATTAAATATCTAGTGCACATATATTATATTTCCAGTGCACATATATTATATATATCCAGTGCACATATATTAAATATCCAGTGCACATATATTATATATCCAGTGCACATACATTATATATATCCAGTGCACATATATTAAATATCCAGTGCACATATATTATATATCCAGTGCACATACATTATATATTTCCAGTGCACATATTTTATCAATATACAGTGCATATATATTAAATATCCAGTGCACACATATTATATATCCAGTGCACATACATTATATATATCCAGTGCACATATATTAAATATCCTTTGCACATATATTATATATATCCAGTGCACATATATTAAATATCCAGTGCACACATATTATATATCCAGTGCACATATATTATATATATCCAGTGCACATATATTAAATATCCAGTGCAAATATATTAAATATCCAGTGCACATATATTAAATATCCAGTGCACATATATTAAAAATCCAGTGCACATATATTAAATATCCAGTGCACATATATTAAATATTCAGTGCACATAAATTACATATCTAGTGCACATACATTATATATATCCAGTGCACATTTATTAAATATCCAGTGCACATATATTATATATATATCTAGTGCACATATAATATATATACAGTGCACATATATTAAATATCCAGTGCACATATATTAAATATATCCAGTGCACATATATTAAATATTCAGTGCACATATATTATATATATATCCAAAGCACATATATTATATATATCCAGTGCACATATATTAAATATCCAGTGCACATATATTAAACATCCAGTGCACATATATTATATACATCCAGTGCACATAAATTAAATATCCAGTGCACATATATTAAACATCCAGTGCACATATATTAAATATCCAGTGCACATAAATTATATATCCAGTGCACATAAATTATATATACCCAGTGCACATTTATTTAATATCCAGTGCACATATATTATATATATCCAGTGCACATATATTAAATATCCAGTGCACATATATTAAACATCTAGTGCACATATATTATATATATCCAGTGCACATAAATTAAATATCCAGTGCACATATATTAAACAACCAGTGCACATATATTATATATCCAGTGCACATATATTATTTATATCCAGTGCACATATATTAAATATCCAGTGCACATAAATTAAATATCCAGTGCACATAAATTATATATCCAGTGCACATAAATTATATATACCCAGTGCACATTTATTTAATATCCAGTGCACATATATTATATTTCCAGTGCACATATATTATATATATCCAGTGCAAATATATTAATTATTCAGTGCACATATATTAAATATCCAGTGCACATATATTATATATATCTAGTGCACATATAATAAATATCCAGTGCACGTATATTAAACATCTAGTGCACATAAATTATATATCCAGTGCACATACATTATATATATATATATATATATATATATATATATATATCCAGTGCACACCTATTTAATATCCAGTGCACATACATTATATTTCCAGTGCACATATATTATTTATCTCCAGTGCACATATATTAAATATCCAGTGCACATATATTAAATATCCAGTGCACATATATTAAATATCCAGTGCACATAAATTATATATCCAGTGCACATACATTATATATATCCAATGCACATTTATTAAATATCCAGTGCACATATATTATATATATCTAGTGCACATATAATAAATAAACAGTGCACATATATTAAATATCCAGTGCACGTATATTAAATATATCCAGTGCACATATATTAAATATATCCAGTGCACATATATTAAATATCCAGTGCACATATATTATATATATCCAAAGCACATACATTATATATATCCAGTGCACATAGATTAAATATCCAGTGCACATATATTATATATCCAGTGCACATACATTATATATTTCCAGTGCACATATTGTATCAATATACAGTGCATATATATCAAATAACCAGTGCACACATATTATATATCCAGTGCACATACATTATATATATCCAGTGCACATATATTAAATATCGTTTGCACATATATTATATATATCCAGCGCACATATATTAAATATCCAGTGCACACATATTATATATCCAGTGCACATACATTATATATATCCAGTGCACATATATTAAATATCCAGTGCACATATATTAAATATATCCAGTGCACATATATTAAATATCCAGTGCACACATATTATATATCCAGTGCACATACATTATATATATCCAGTGCACATATATTAAATATCCAGTGCACATATATTAAATATATCCAGTGCACATATATTAAATATATCCAGTGCACATATATTAAATATCGTTTGCACATATATTATATATATCCAGCGCACATATATTAAATATCCAGTGCACACATATTATATATCCAGTGCACATACATTATATATATCCAGTGCACATATATTAAATATCCAGTGCACATATATTAAATATATCCAGTGCACATATATTAAATATCCAGTGCACACATATTATATATCCAGTGCACATACATTATATATATCCAGTGCACATATATTAAATATCCAGTGCACATATATTAAATATATCCAGTGCACATATATTAAATATCCAGTGCACAAAAATTAAATATCCAGTGCACATAAATTATATATCCAGTGCACATACATTATATATATATCCAGTGCACACCTATTTAATATCCAGTGCACATATATTATATTTCCAGTGCACATATATTATTTATATCCAGTGCACATATATTAAATATCCAGTGCACATATATTAAATATCCAGTGCACATAAATTATATATCTAGTGCACATACATTATATATATCCAGTGCACATTTATTAAATATCCAGTGCACATATATTATATATATCTAGTGCACATATAATATATATAGTGCACATATATTAAATATCCAGTGCTCATATATTAAATATATCCAGTGCACATATATTAAATATCCAGTGCACATATATTATATATATCCAAAGCACATATATTATATGTATCCAGTGCACATATATTAAATATCCCGTGCACATATATTAAACATCCAGTGCACATATATTATATATATCCAGTGCACATAAATTAAATATCCAGTGCACATATATTAAACATCCAGTGCACATATATTAAATATCCAGTGCACATATATTATATATATCCAAAGCACATATATTATATATATCCAGTGCACATATATTAAATATCCCGTGCACATATATTAAACATCCAGTGCACATATATTATATATATCCAGTGCACAAAAATTAAATATCCAGTGCACATATATTAAACATCCAGTGCACATATATTAAATATCCAGTGCACATAAATTATAAATCCAGTGCACATAAATTATATATACCCAGTGCATATTTATTTAATATCCAGTGCACATATATTATATATATCCAGTGCACATATATTAAATATCCAGTGCACATATATTAAACATCTAGTGCACATATATTATATATATCCAGTGCACATAAATTAAATATCCAGTGCACATATATTAAACATCCAGTGCACATATATTATATATCCAGTGCACATATATTATTTATATCCAGTGCACATATATTAAATATCCAGTGCACATAAATTAAATATCCAGTGCACATAAATTATATATCCAGTGCACATAAATTATATATACCCAGTGCACATTTATTTAATATCCAGTGCACATATATTATATTTCCAGTGCACATATATTATATATATCCAGTGCAAATATATTAAATATTCAGTGCACATATATTAAATATCCAGTGCACATATATTATATATATCTAGTGCACATATAATAAATATCCAGTGCACGTATATTAAACATCTAGTGCACATAAATTATATATCCAGTGCACATACATTATATATATATATATATATATATATATATATATCCAGTGCACACCTATTTAATATCCAGTGCACATACATTATATTTCCAGTGCACATATATTATTTATCTCCAGTGCACATATATTAAATATCCAGTGCACATATATTAAATATCCAGTGCACATATATTAAATATCCAGTGCACATAAATTATATATCCAGTGCACATACATTATATATATCCAATGCACATTTATTAAATATCCAGTGCACATATATTATATATATCTAGTGCACATATAATAAATAAACAGTGCACATATATTAAATATCCAGTGCACGTATATTAAATATATCCAGTGCACATATATTAAATATATCCAGTGCACATATATTAAATATCCAGTGCACATATATTATATATATCCAAAGCACATACATTATATATATCCAGTGCACATAGATTAAATATCCAGTGCACATATATTATATATCCAGTGCACATACATTATATATTTCCAGTGCACATATTGTATCAATATACAGTGCATATATATCAAATAACCAGTGCACACATATTATATATCCAGTGCACATACATTATATATATCCAGTGCACATATATTAAATATCGTTTGCACATATATTATATATATCCAGCGCACATATATTAAATATCCAGTGCACACATATTATATATCCAGTGCACATACATTATATATATCCAGTGCACATATATTAAATATCCAGTGCACATATATTAAATATATCCAGTGCACATATATTAAATATCCAGTGCACACATATTATATATCCAGTGCACATACATTATATATATCCAGTGCACATATATTAAATATCCAGTGCACATATATTAAATATATCCAGTGCACATATATTAAATATATCCAGTGCACATATATTAAATATCATTTGCACATATATTATATATATCCAGCGCACATATATTAAATATCCAGTGCACACATATTATATATCCAGTGCACATACATTATATATATCCAGTGCACATATATTAAATATCCAGTGCACATATATTAAATATATCCAGTGCACATATATTAAATATCCAGTGCACACATATTATATATCCAGTGCACATACATTATATATATCCAGTGCACATATATTAAATATCCAGTGCACATATATTAAATATATCCAGTGCACATATATTAAATATCCAGTGCACAAAAATTAAATATCCAGTGCACATAAATTATATATCCAGTGCACATACATTATATATATATCCAGTGCACACCTATTTAATATCCAGTGCACATATATTATATTTCCAGTGCACATATATTATTTATATCCAGTGCACATATATTAAATATCCAGTGCACATATATTAAATATCCAGTGCACATAAATTATATATCTAGTGCACATACATTATATATATCCAGTGCACATTTATTAAATATCCAGTGCACATATATTATATATATCTAGTGCACATATAATATATATAGTGCACATATATTAAATATCCAGTGCTCATATATTAAATATATCCAGTGCACATATATTAAATATCCAGTGCACATATATTATATATATCCAAAGCACATATATTATATGTATCCAGTGCACATATATTAAATATCCCGTGCACATATATTAAACATCCAGTGCACATATATTATATATATCCAGTGCACATAAATTAAATATCCAGTGCACATATATTAAACATCCAGTGCACATATATTAAATATCCAGTGCACATATATTATATATATCCAAAGCACATATATTATATATATCCAGTGCACATATATTAAATATCCCGTGCACATATATTAAACATCCAGTGCACATATATTATATATATCCAGTGCACAAAAATTAAATATCCAGTGCACATATATTAAACATCCAGTGCACATATATTAAATATCCAGTGCACATAAATTATAAATCCAGTGCACATAAATTATATATACCCAGTGCATATTTATTTAATATCCAGTGCACATATATTATATATATCCAGTGCACATATATTAAATATCCAGTGCACATATATTAAACATCTAGTGCACATATATTATATATATCCAGTGCACATAAATTAAATATCCAGTGCACATATATTAAACATCCAGTGCACATATATTATATATCCAGTGCACATATATTATTTATATCCAGTGCACATATATTAAATATCCAGTGCACATAAATTAAATATCCAGTGCACATAAATTATATATCCAGTGCACATAAATTATATATACCCAGTGCACATTTATTTAATATCCAGTGCACATATATTATATTTCCAGTGCACATATATTATATATATCCAGTGCAAATATATTAAATATTCAGTGCACATATATTAAATATCCAGTGCACATATATTATATATATCTAGTGCACATATAAAAAATATCCAGTGCACATATATTAAATATCCAGTGCACATATATTAAATATCCAGTGCACATAAATTATATATCCAGTGCACATACATTATATATATATCCAGTGCACACCTATTTAATATCCAGTGCACATATATTATATTTCCAGTGCACATATATTATTTATATCCAGTGCACATATATTAAATATCCAGTGCACATATATTAAATATCCAGTGCACATAAATTATATATCTAGTGCACATACATTATATATATCCAGTGCACATTTATTAAATATCCAGTGCACATATATTATATATATCTAGTGCACATATAATATATATATAGTGCACATATATTAAATATCCAGTGCTCATATATTAAATATATCCAGTGCACATATATTAAATATCCAGTGCACATATATTATATATATCCAAAGCACATATATTATATATATCCAGTGCACATATATTAAATATCCAGTGCACATATATTAAACATCCAGTGCACACATATTATATATATCCAGTGCACATAAATTAAATATCCAGTGCACATATATTAAACATCCAGTGCACATATATTAAATATCCAGTGCACATAAATTATATATCCAGTGCACATAAATTATATAAACCCAGTGCACATTTATTTAATATCCAGTCAACATATATTATATATATCCAGTGCACATATATTAAATATCCAGTGCACATATATTAAACATCCAGTGCACATATATTATATATATCCAGTGCACATAAATTAAATATCCAGTGCACATATATTAAACATCCAGTGCACATATATTATATATCCAGTGCACATATATTATATATATCCAGTGCACATATATTAAATATCCAGTGCACATAAATTAAATATCCAGTGCACATAAATTATATCTCCAGTGCACATAAATTATATATACCCAGTGCACATTTATTTAATATCCAGCGCACATATATTATATTTCCAGTGCACATATATTATATATATCCAGTGCAAATATATTAAATATTCAGTGCACATATATTAAATATCCAGTGCACATATAATAAATATCCAGTGCATATATATTATATATCCAGTGCACAGACATTATATATATCCAGTGCACATATATTAAATATCCAGTGCACATATATTATATATATCTAGTGCACATATAATAAATATCCAGTGCATATATATTATATATCCAGTGCACAGACATTATATATATCCAGTGCACATATATTAAATATCCAGTGCACATATATTATATATATCTAGTGCACATATAATAAATATCCAGTGCACATATATTAAATATCCAGTGCACATAAATTAAATTTCCAGTGCACATAAATTATATATCCAGTGCATATACATTATATATATCCAGTTCAAATATATTAAATATCCAGTGCACATATATTAAATATATCCAGTGCACATATATTAAATATCCAGTGCACAAAAATTAAATATCTAGTGCACATAAATTATATATCCAGTGCACATACATTATATATATCCAGTGCACATATATTAAATATCCAGTGCACATATATTAAATATATCCAGTGCACATATATTAAATATCCAGTGCACACATATTATATATCCAGTGCACATACATTATATATATCCAGTGCACATATATTAAATATCCAGTGCACAAAAATTAAATATCCAGTGCACATAAATTATATATCCAGTGCACATACATTATATATATATCCAGTGCACACCTATTTAATATCCAGTGCACATATATTATATTTCCAGTGCACATATATTATTTATATCCAGTGCACATATATTAAATATCCAGTGCACATATATTAAATATCCAGTGCACATAAGTTATATATCTAGTGCACATACATTATATATATCCAGTGCACATTTATTAAATATCCAGTGCACATATATTATATATATCTAGTGCACATATAATATATATAGTGCACATATATTAAATATCCAGTGCTCATATATTAAATATATCCAGTGCACATATATTAAATATCCAGTGCACATATATTATATATATCCAAAGCACATATATTATATATATCCAGTGCACATATATTAAATATCCAGTGCACATATATTAAACATCCAGTGCACATATATTATATATATCCAGTGCACATAAATTAAATATCCAGTGCACATATATTAAACATCCAGTGCACATATATTAAATATCCAGTGCACATAAATTATATATCCAGTGCACATAAATTATATAAACCCAGTGCACATTTATTTAATATCCAGTCAACATATATTATATATATCCAGTGCACATATATTAAATATCCAGTGCACATATATTAAACATCCAGTGCACATATATTATATATATCCAGTGCACATAAATTAAATATCCAGTGCACATATATTAAACATCCAGTGCACATATATTATATATCCAGTGCACATATATTATATATATCCAGTGCACATATATTAAATATCCAGTGCACATAAATTAAATATCCAGTGCACATAAATTATATCTCCAGTGCACATAAATTATATATACCCAGTGCACATTTATTTAATATCCAGCGCACATATATTATATTTCCAGTGCACATATATTATATATATCCAGTGCAAATATATTAAATATTCAGTGCACATATATTAAATATCCAGTGCACATATAATAAATATCCAGTGCATATATATTATATATCCAGTGCACAGACATTATATATATCCAGTGCACATATATTAAATATCCAGTGCACATATATTTTATATATCTAGTGCACATATAATAAATATCCAGTGCACTTATATTAAATATCCAGTGCACATAAATTAAATTTCCAGTGCACATAAATTATATATCCAGTGCATATACATTATATATATCCAGTTCAAATATATTAAATATCCAGTGCACATATATTAAATATATGCAGTGCACATATATTAAATATCCAGTGCACAAAAATTAATTATCTAGTGCACATAAATTATATATCCAGTGCACATACATTATATATATCCAGTGCACATATATTAAATATCCAGTGCACATATATTAAATATATCCAGTGCACTTATATTAAATATCCAGTGCACAAAAATTAAATATCCAGTGCACATAAATTATATATCCAGTGCACATACATTATATATATATATATCCAGTGCACACCTATTTAATATCCAGTGCACATATATTATATTTCCAGTGCACATATATTATTTATATCCAGTGCACATATATTAAATATCCAGTGCACATATATTAAATATCCAGTGCACATATATTAAATATCCAGTGCACATATATTAAACATCCAGTGCACATATATTATATATATCCAGTGCACATAAATTAAATATCCAGTGCACATATATTAAACATCCAGTGCACATAAATTATATATCCAGTGCACATAAATTATATAAACACAGTGCACATTTATTTAATATCCAGTGCACATATATTATATATATCCAGTGCACATATATTAAATATCCAGTGCACATATATTAAACATCCAGTGCACATATATTATATATATCCAGTGCACATATATTAAATATCCAGTGCACATATATTAAATATCCAGTGCACATATATTAAATATCCAGTGCACATAAATTATATATCCAGTGCACATAAATTATATAAACACAGTGCACATTTATTTAATATCCAGTGCACATATATTATATATATCCAGTGCACATATATTAAATATCCAGTGCACATATATTAAACATCCAGTGCACATATATTATATATATCCAGTGCACATAAATTAAATATCCAGTGCACATATATTAAACATCCAGTGCACATATATTATATATCCAGTGCACATATATTATATATACCCATTGCACATTTATTTAATATCCAGTGCACATATATTATATTTCCAGTGCACATATATTATATATATCCAGTGCAAATATATTAAATATTCAGTGCACATATACTAAATATCCAGTGCACATATAATAAATATCCAGTGCACATAAATTAAATATCCAGTGCACATCAATTATATATCCAGTGCACATTTATTTAATATCTAATGCACAGATATTACATTTCCAGTGCTCATATATTATATATATCCAGTGCACATATATTTAATATCCAGTGCACATATATTAAATATATCCAGTGCACATATATTAAATATCCAGTGCACATAAATTATATATCCAGTGCACATACATTATATATATCCAGTGCACATTTATTAAATATCCAGTGCACTTATATTATATATATCTAGTGCACATATAATAAATATACAGTGCACATATATTAAATATCTATTGCACATATATTAAATATATCCAGTTCACATATATTAAATATCCAGTGCACATACATTATATATATCCAAAGCACATATATTATATATATATCCAGTGCACATATATTAAATATCCAGTGCACATATATTAAATATCCATTGCACATATATTATATATTTCCAGTGCACATATATTAAATATCAAGTGCACATATATTATATTTCCAGTGCAAATACATTACATATATCCATTGCACATATATTAAACATCCAGTGCACATCAATTATATATCCAGTGCACATAAATTATGTATATCCAGTGCACATTTATTAAATATCTAGCGCACATATATTATATTTCCAGTGCACATATATTATATATATCCAGTGCACATATATTAAATATCCAGTGCACATATATTATATATCCAGTGCACATACATTATATATTTCCAGTGCACATATTTTATCAATATACAGTGCATATATATTAAATATCCAGTGCACACATATTATATATCCAGTGCACATACATTATATATATCCAGTGCACATATATTAAATATCCAGTGCACATATATTAAATATCCAGTGCACATATATTAAAAATCCAGTGCACTAAAAATTAAATATCCAGTGCACATAAATTTTATATCCAGTGCACGTACATGATATATATCCAGTGCACATATATTAAATATCCTTTGCACATATATTATAT
The DNA here is from genome assembly GCF_031893055.1 of Leptodactylus fuscus. Lineage (NCBI taxonomy): Eukaryota > Metazoa > Chordata > Amphibia > Anura > Leptodactylidae > Leptodactylus > Leptodactylus fuscus. Next base: position 160,438 of record NW_027439812.1, read on the forward strand.
ATATCCAGTGCACATATATTAAATATCCAGTGCACACATATTATATATCCAGTGCACATACATTATATATATATCCAGTGCACATATATTAAATATCCAGTGCACATATATTATATATATCCAGTGCACACCGATTCAATATCCAGTGCACATATATTATATTTCCAGTGCACATATATTATTTATATCCAGTGCACATATATTAAATATCCAGTGCACATATATTAAAAATCCAGTGCACATAAATTATATATCTAGTGCACATACATTATATATATCCAGTGCACATACATTATATATATCCAGTGCACATTTATTAAATATCCAGTGCACATATATTATATATATATCTAGTGCACATATAATATATATACAGTGCACATATATTAAATATATCCAGTGCACATATATTAAACATCCAGTGCACATATATTATATATATCCAGTGCACATAAATTAAACATCCAGTGCACATATATTAAACATCCAGTGCACATATATCAAATATCCAGTGCACATATATTAAACATCCAGTGCACATATATTATATATATCCAGTGCACATAAATTAAATATCCAGTGCACATATATTAAACATCCAGTGCACATATATTAAATATCCAGTGCACATATATTATATATATCCAGTGCACATATATTAAATATCCAGTGCACATATATTAAACATCTAGTGCACATATAATAAATATACAGTGCACATATATTAAATATCCAGTGCACATATATTAAATATATCCAGTGCACATATATTAAATATCCAGTGCACATATATTATATATATCCAAAGCACATATATTATATATATCCAGTGCACATATATTAAATATCCAGTGCACATATATTAAACATCCAGTGCACATATATTATATATATCCAGTGCACATAAATTAAATATCCAGTGCACATATATTTAACATCCAGTGCACATATATTAAATATCCAGTGCACATAAATTATATATCCAGTGCAAATATATTAAATATCCAGTTAACATATATTATATATCCAGTGCACATACATTATATATATCCAGTGCACATTTATTAAATATCCAGTGCACTTATATTTTATATATCTAGTGCACATATAATAAATATACAGTGCACATATATTAAATATCTATTGCACATATATTAAATATATCCAGTTCACATATATTAAGTATCCAGTGCACATACATTATATATATCCAAAGCAAATATATTATATATATATCCAGTGCACATATATTAAATATCCAGTGCACATATATTAAATATCCATTGCACATATATTATATATTTCCAGTGCACATATATTAAATATCCAGTGCACATATATTATATTTCCAGTGCAAATACATTACATATATCCAGTGCACATATATTAAACATCCAGTGCACATCAATTATATATCCAGTGCACATAAATTATGTATATCCAGTGCACATTTATTAAATATCTAGTGCACATATATTATATTTCCAGTGCACATATATTATATATATCCAGAGCACATATATTAGATATCCAGTGCACATATATTATATATCCAGTGCACATATATTATATATATATATATCAAGTGCACATATATTAAATATCCAGTGCACATATATTATATATCCAGTGCACATACATTATATATTTCCAGTGCACATATTTTATCAATATACATTGCATATATATTAATTATTCAGTGCACACATATTATATATCCAGTGCACATACATTATATATATCCAGTGCACATATATTAAATATCCTTTGCACATATATTATATATATCCAGTGCACATATATTAAATATCCAGTGCACACATATTATATATCCAGTGCACATACATTATATATATCCAGTGCACATATATTAAATATCCAGTGCACATATATTAAATATATCCAGTGCACATATATTAAATATCCAGTGCACAAAAATTAAATATCCAGTGCACATAAATTATATATCCAGTGCACATACATTATATATATCCAGTGCACATATATTAAATATCCTTTGCACATATATTATATATATCCAGTGCACATATATTAAATATCCAGTGCACACATATTATATATCCAGTGCACATACATTATATATATATATATCCAGTGCACATATATTAAATATCCAGTGCACATATATTATATATATCCAGTGCACACCTATTTAATATCCAGTGCACATATATTATATTTCCAGTGCACATATATTATTTATATCCAGTGCACATATATTAAATATCCAGTGCACATATATTAAATATCCAGTGCACATATATTAAAAATCCAGTGCACATATATTAAATATTCAGTGCACATAAATTATATATCTAGTGCACATACATTATATATATCCAGTGCACATTTATTTAATATCCAGTGCACATATATTATATATATCCAGTGCACATATATTAAATATCCAGTGCACATATATTAAACATCTAGTGCACATATAATAAATATACAGTGCACATATATTAAATATCCAGTGCACATATATTAAATATATCCAGTGCACATATATTAAATATCCAGTGCACATATATTATATATATCCAAAGCACATATATTATATATATCCAGTGCACATATATTAAATATCCAGTGCACATATATTAAACATCCAGTGCACATATATTATATATATCCAGTGCACAAAAATTAAATATCCAGTGCACATATATTAAACATCCAGTGCACATATATTAAATATCCAGTGTACATAAATTATATATCCAGTGCAAATATATTAAATATCCAGTGCACATATATTATATATCCAGTGCACATACATTATATATATCCAGTGCACATTTATTAAATATGCAGTGCACTTATATTATATATATCTAGTGCACATATAATAAATATACAGTGCACATATATTAAATATCTATTGCACATATATTAAATATATCCAGTTCACATATATTAAATATCCAGTGCACATACATTATATATATCCAAAGCACATATATTATATATATATCCAGTGCACATATATTAAATATCCAGTGCACATATATTAAATATCCAAAGCACATATATTATATATATATCCAGTGCACATATATTAAATATCCAGTGCACATATATTATATTTCCAGTGCAAATACATTACAAATATCCAGTGCACATATATTAAACATCCAGTGCACATCAATTATATATCCAGTGCACATAAATTATGTATATCCAGTGCACATTTATTAAATATCTAGTGCACATATATTATATTTCCAGTGCACATATATTATATATATCCAGTGCACATATATTAAATATCCAGTGCACATATATTATATATCCAGTGCACATACATTATATATATCCAGTGCACATATATTAAATATCCAGTGCACATATATTATATATCCAGTGCACATACATTATATATTTCCAGTGCACATATTTTATCAATATACAGTGCATATATATTAAATATCCAGTGCACACATATTATATATCCAGTGCACATACATTATATATATCCAGTGCACATATATTAAATATCCTTTGCACATATATTATATATATCCAGTGCACATATATTAAATATCCAGTGCACACATATTATATATCCAGTGCACATATATTATATATATCCAGTGCACATATATTAAATATCCAGTGCAAATATATTAAATATCCAGTGCACATATATTAAATATCCAGTGCACATATATTAAAAATCCAGTGCACATATATTAAATATCCAGTGCACATATATTAAATATTCAGTGCACATAAATTACATATCTAGTGCACATACATTATATATATCCAGTGCACATTTATTAAATATCCAGTGCACATATATTATATATATATCTAGTGCACATATAATATATATACAGTGCACATATATTAAATATCCAGTGCACATATATTAAATATATCCAGTGCACATATATTAAATATTCAGTGCACATATATTATATATATATCCAAAGCACATATATTATATATATCCAGTGCACATATATAAAATATCCAGTGCACATATATTAAACATCCAGTGCACATATATTATATACATCCAGTGCACATAAATTAGATATCCAGTGCACATATATTAAACATCCAGTGCACATATATTAAATATCCAGTGCACATAAATTATATATCCAGTGCACATAAATTATATATACCCAGTGCACATTTATTTAATATCCAGTGCACATATATTATATATATCCAGTGCACATATATTAAATATCCAGTGCACATATATTAAACATCTAGTGCACATATATTATATATATCCAGTGCACATAAATTAAATATCCAGTGCACATATATTAAACATGCAGTGCACATATATTATATATCCAGTGCACATATATTATTTATATCCAGTGCACATATATTAAATATCCAGTGCACATAAATTAAATATCCAGTGCACATAAATTATATATCCAGTGCACATAAATTATATATACCCAGTGCACATTTATTTAATATCCAGTGCACATATATTATATTTCCAGTGCACATATATTATATATATCCAGTGCAAATATATTAAATATTCAGTGCACATATATTAAATATCCAGTGCACATATATTATATATATCTAGTGCACATATAATAAATATCCAGTGCACGTATATTAAACATCTAGTGCACTTAAATTATATATCCAGTGCACATACATTATATATATATATATATATATATATCCAGTGCACACCTATTTAATATCCAGTGCACATACATTATATTTCCAGTGCACATATATTATTTATATCCAGTGCACATATATTAAATATCTAGTGCACATATATTAAATATCCAGTGCACATATATTAAATATCCAGTGCACATAAATTATATATCCAGTGCACATACATTATATATATCCAATGCACATTTATTAAATATCCAGTGCACATATATTATATATATCTAGTGCACATATAATAAATAAACAGTGCACATATATTAAATATCCAGTGCACGTATATTAAATATATCCAGTGCACATATATTAAATATATCCAGTGCACATATATTAAATATCCAGTGCACATATATTATATATATCCAAAGCACATACATTATATATATCCAGTGCACATAGATTAAATATCCAGTGCACATATATTATATATCCAGTGCACATACATTATATATTTCCAGTGCACATATTGTATCAATATACAGTGCATATATATCAAATAACCAGTGCACACATATTATATATCCAGTGCACATACATTATATATATCCAGTGCACATATATTAAATATCGTTTGCACATATATTATATATATCCAGCGCACATATATTAAATATCCAGTGCACACATATTATATATCCAGTGCACATACATTATATATATCCAGTGCACATATATTAAATATCCAGTGCACATATATTAAATATATCCAGTGCACATATATTAAATATCCAGTGCACACATATTATATATCCAGTGCACATACATTATATATATCCAGTGCACATATATTAAATATCCAGTGCACATATATTAAATATATCCAGTGCACATATATTAAATATATCCAGTGCACATATATTAAATATCGTTTGCACATATATTATATATATCCAGCGCACATATATTAAATATCCAGTGCACACATATTATATATCCAGTGCACATACATTATATATATCCAGTGCACATATATTAAATATCCAGTGCACATATATTAAATATATCCAGTGCACATATATTAAATATCCAGTGCACACATATTATATATCCAGTGCACATACATTATATATATCCAGTGCACATATATTAAATATCCAGTGCACATATATTAAATATATCCAGTGCACATATATTAAATATCCAGTGCACAAAAATTAAATATCCAGTGCACATAAATTATATATCCAGTGCACATACATTATATATATATCCAGTGCACACCTATTTAATATCCAGTGCACATATATTATATTTCCAGTGCACATATATTATTTATATCCAGTGCACATATATTAAATATCCAGTGCACATATATTAAATATCCAGTGCACATAAATTATATATCTAGTGCACATACATTATATATATCCAGTGCACATTTATTAAATATCCAGTGCACATATATTATATATATCTAGTGCACATATAATATATATAGTGCACATATATTAAATATCCAGTGCTCATATATTAAATATATCCAGTGCACATATATTAAATATCCAGTGCACATATATTATATATATCCAAAGCACATATATTATATGTATCCAGTGCACATATATTAAATATCCCGTGCACATATATTAAACATCCAGTGCACATATATTATATATATCCAGTGCACATAAATTAAATATCCAGTGCACATATATTAAATATCCAGTGCACATAAATTATATATCTAGTGCACATACATTATATATATCCAGTGCACATTTATTAAATATCCAGTGCACATATATTATATATATCTAGTGCACATATAATATATATAGTGCACATATATTAAATATCCAGTGCTCATATATTAAATATATCCAGTGCACATATATTAAATATCCAGTGCACATATATTATATATATCCAAAGCACATATATTATATGTATCCAGTGCACATATATTAAATATCCCGTGCTCATATATTAAATATCCAGTGCACATATATTATATATATCCAGTGCACATAAATTAAATATCCAGTGCACATATATTAAACATCCAGTGCACATATATTAAATATCCAGTGCACATATATTATATATATCCAAAGCACATATATTATATATATCCAGTGCACATATATTAAATATCCCGTGCACATATATTAAACATCCAGTGCACATATATTATATATATCCAGTGCACATAAATTAAATATCCAGTGCACATATATTAAACATCCAGTGCACATATATTAAATATCCAGTGCACATAAATTATAAATCCAGTGCACATAAATTATATATACCCAGTGCATATTTATTTAATATCCAGTGCACATATATTATATATATCCAGTGCACATATATTAAATATCCAGTGCACATATATTAAACATCTAGTGCACATATATTATATATATCCAGTGCACATAAATTAAATATCCAGTGCACATATATTAAACATCCAGTGCACATATATTATATATCCAGTGCACATATATTATTTATATCCAGTGCACATATATTAAATATCCAGTGCACATAAATTAAATATTAAGTGCACATAAATTATATATCCAGTGCACATAAATTATATATACCCAGTGCACATTTATTTAATATCCAGTGCACATATATTATATTTCCAGTGCACATATATTATATATATCCAGTGCAAATATATTAAATATTCAGTGCACATATATTAAATATCCAGTGCACATATATTATATATATCTAGTGCACATATAAAAAATATCCAGTGCACATATATTAAATATCCAGTGCACATATATTAAATATCCAGTGCACATAAATTATATATCCAGTGCACATACATTATATATATATCCAGTGCACACCTATTTAATATCCAGTGCACATATATTATATTTCCAGTGCACATATATTATTTATATCCAGTGCACATATATTAAATATCCAGTGCACATATATTAAATATCCAGTGCACATAAATTATATATCTAGTGCACATACATTATATATATCCAGTGCACATTTATTAAATATCCAGTGCACATATATTATATATATCTAGTGCACATATAATATATATATAGTGCACATATATTAAATATCCAGTGCTCATATATTAAATATATCCAGTGCACATATATTAAATATCCAGTGCACATATATTATATATATCCAGTGCACATAAATTAAATATCCAGTGCACATATATTAAACATCCAGTGCACATATATTACATATCCAGTGCACATAAATTATATATCCAGTGCACATAAATTATATAAACCCAGTGCACATTTATTTAATATCCAGTCAACATATATTATATATATCCAGTGCACATATATTAAATATCCAGTGCACATATATTAAACATCCAGTGCACATATATTATATATATCCAGTGCACATAAATTAAATATCCAGTGCACATATATTAAACATCCAGTGCACATATATTATATATCCAGTGCACATATATTATATATATCCAGTGCACATATATTAAATATCCAGTGCACATAAATTAAATATCCAGTGCACATAAATTATATCTCCAGTGCACATAAATTGTATATACCCAGTGCACATTTATTTAATATCCAGCGCACATATATTATATTTCCAGTGCACATATATTATATATATCCAGTGCAAATATATTAAATATTCAGTGCACATATATTAAATATCCAGTGCACATATAATAAATATCCAGTGCATATATATTATATATCCAGTGCACAGACATTATATATATCCAGTGCACATATATTAAATATCCAGTGCACATATATTATATATATCTAGTGCACATATAATAAATATCCAGTGCATATATATTATATATCCAGTGCACAGACATTATATATATCCAGTGCACATATATTAAATATCCAGTGCACATATATTATATATATCTAGTGCACATATAATAAATATCCAGTGCACATATATTAAATATCCAGTGCACATAAATTAAATTTCCAGTGCACATAAATTATATATCCAGTGCATATACATTATATATATCCAGTTCAAATATATTAAATATCCAGTGCACATATATTAAATATATCCAGTGCACATATATTAAATATCCAGTGCACAAAAATTAAATATCTAGTGCACATAAATTATATATCCAGTGCACATACATTATATATATCCAGTGCACATATATTAAATATCCAGTGCACATATATTAAATATATCCAGTGCACATATATTAAATATCCAGTGCACACATATTATATATCCAGTGCACATACATTATATATATCCAGTGCACATATATTAAATATCCAGTGCACAAAAATTAAATATCCAGTGCACATAAATTATATATCCAGTGCACATACATTATATATATATCCAGTGCACACCTATTTAATATCCAGTGCACATATATTATATTTCCAGTGCACATATATTATTTATATCCAGTGCACATATATTAAATATCCAGTGCACATATATTAAATATCCAGTGCACATAAGTTATATATCTAGTGCACATACATTATATATATCCAGTGCACATTTATTAAATATCCAGTGCACATATATTATATATATCTAGTGCACATATAATATATATAGTGCACATATATTAAATATCCAGTGCTCATATATTAAATATATCCAGTGCACATATATTAAATATCCAGTGCACATATATTATATATATCCAAAGCACATATATTATATATATCCAGTGCACATATATTAAATATCCAGTGCACATATATTAAACATCCAGTGCACATATATTATATATATCCAGTGCACATAAATTAAATATCCAGTGCACATATATTAAACATCCAGTGCACATATATTAAATATCCAGTGCACATAAATTATATATCCAGTGCACATAAATTATATAAACCCAGTGCACATTTATTTAATATCCAGTCAACATATATTATATATATCCAGTGCACATATATTAAATATCCAGTGCACATATATTAAACATCCAGTGCACATATATTATATATATCCAGTGCACATAAATTAAATATCCAGTGCACATATATTAAACATCCAGTGCACATATATTATATATCCAGTGCACATATATTATATATATCCAGTGCACATATATTAAATATCCAGTGCACATAAATTAAATATCCAGTGCACATAAATTATATCTCCAGTGCACATAAATTATATATACCCAGTGCACATTTATTTAATATCCAGCGCACATATATTATATTTCCAGTGCACATATATTATATATATCCAGTGCAAATATATTAAATATTCAGTGCACATATATTAAATATCCAGTGCACATATAATAAATATCCAGTGCATATATATTATATATCCAGTGCACAGACATTATATATATCCAGTGCACATATATTAAATATCCAGTGCACATATATTTTATATATCTAGTGCACATATAATAAATATCCAGTGCACTTATATTAAATATCCAGTGCACATAAATTAAATTTCCAGTGCACATAAATTATATATCCAGTGCATATACATTATATATATCCAGTTCAAATATATTAAATATCCAGTGCACATATATTAAATATATGCAGTGCACATATATTAAATATCCAGTGCACAAAATATAATTATCTAGTGCACATAAATTATATATCCAGTGCACATACATTATATATATCCAGTGCACATATATTAAATATCCAGTGCACATATATTAAATATATCCAGTGCACTTATATTAAATATCCAGTGCACAAAAATTAAATATCCAGTGCACATAAATTATATATCCAGTGCACATACATTATATATATATATATATCCAGTGCACACCTATTTAATATCCAGTGCACATATATTATATTTCCAGTGCACATATATTATTTATATCCAGTGCACATATATTAAATATCCAGTGCACATATATTAAATATCCAGTGCACATATATTAAATATCCAGTGCACATATATTAAACATCCAGTGCACATATATTATATATATCCAGTGCACATAAATTAAATATCCAGTGCACATATATTAAACATCCAGTGCACATATATTAAATATCCAGTGCACATATATTAAATATCCAGTGCACATAAATTATATATCCAGTGCACATAAATTATATAAACCCAGTGCACATTTATTTAATATCCAGTGCACATATATTATATATATCCAGTGCACATATATTAAATATCCAGTGCACATATATTAAACATCCAGTGCACATATATTATATATATCCAGTGCACATATATTAAATATCCAGTGCACATATATTAAATATCCAGTGCACATATATTAAATATCCAGTGCACATAAATTATATATCCAGTGCACATAAATTATATAAACCCAGTGCACATTTATTTAATATCCAGTGCACATATATTATATATATCCAGTGCACATATATTAAATATCCAGTGCACATATATTAAACATCCAGTGCACATATATTATATATATCCAGTGCACATAAATTAAATATCCAGTGCACATATATTAAACATCCAGTGCACATATATTATATATCCAGTGCACATATATTATATATACCCATTGCACATTTATTTAATATCCAGTGCACATATATTATATTTCCAGTGCACATATATTATATATATCCAGTGCAAATATATTAAATATTCAGTGCACATATACTAAATATCCAGTGCACATATAATAAATATCCAGTGCACATAAATTAAATATCCAGTGCACATCAATTATATATCCAGTGCACATTTATTTAATATCTAATGCACAGATATTACATTTCCAGTGCTCATATATTATATATATCCAGTGCACATATATTTAATATCCAGTGCACATATATTAAATATATCCAGTGCACATATATTAAATATCCAGTGCACATAAATTATATATCCAGTGCACATACATTATATATATCCAGTGCACATTTATTAAATATCCAGTGCACTTATATTATATATATCTAGTGCACATATAATAAATATACAGTGCACATATATTAAATATCTATTGCACATATATTAAATATATCCAGTTCACATATATTAAATATCCAGTGCACATACATTATATATATCCAAAGCACATATATTATATATATATCCAGTGCACATATATTAAATATCCAGTGCACATATATTAAATATCCATTGCACATATATTATATATTTCCAGTGCACATATATTAAATATCAAGTGCACATATATTATATTTCCAGTGCAAATACATTACATATATCCATTGCACATATATTAAACATCCAGTGCACATCAATTATATATCCAGTGCACATAAATTATGTATATCCAGTGCACATTTATTAAATATCTAGCGCACATATATTATATTTCCAGTGCACATATATTATATATATCCAGTGCACATATATTAAATATCCAGTGCACATATATTATATATCCAGTGCACATACATTATATATTTCCAGTGCACATATTTTATCAATATACAGTGCATATATATTAAATATCCAGTGCACACATATTATATATCCAGTGCACATACATTATATATATCCAGTGCACATATATTAAATATCCAGTGCACATATATTAAATATCCAGTGCACATATATTAAAAATCCAGTGCACTAAAAATTAAATATCCAGTGCACATAAATTTTATATCCAGTGCACGTACATGATATATATCCAGTGCACATATATTAAATATCCTTTGCACATATATTATATATATCCAGTGCACATATATTAAATATCCAGTGCACACATATTATATATCCAGTGCACATACATTATATATATATCCAGTGCACATATATTAAATATCCAGTGCACATATATTATATATATCCAGTGCACACCGATTCAATATCCAGTGCACATATATTATATTTCCAGTGCACATATATTATTTATATCCAGTGCACATATATTAAATATCCAGTGCACATATATTAAAAATCCAGTGCACATAAATTATATATCTAGTGCACATACATTATATATATCCAGTGCACATACATTATATATATCCAGTGCACATTTATTAAATATCCAGTGCACATATATTATATATATATCTAGTGCACATATAATATATATACAGTGCACATATATTAAATATATCCAGTGCACATATATTAAACATCCAGTGCACATATATTATATATATCCAGTGCACATAAATTAAACATCCAGTGCACATATATTAAACATCCAGTGCACATATATCAAATATCCAGTGCACATATATTAAACATCCAGTGCACATATATTATATATATCCAGTGCACATAAATTAAATATCCAGTGCACATATATTAAACATCCAGTGCACATATATTAAATATCCAGTGCACATATATTATATATATCCAGTGCACATATATTAAATATCCAGTGCACATATATTAAACATCTAGTGCACATATAATAAATATACAGTGCACATATATTAAATATCCAGTGCACATATATTAAATATATCCAGTGCACATATATTAAATATCCAGTGCACATATATTATATATATCCAAAGCACATATATTATATATATCCAGTGCACATATATTAAATATCCAGTGCACATATATTAAACATCCAGTGCACATATATTATATATATCCAGTGCACATAAATTAAATATCCAGTGCACATATATTTAACATCCAGTGCACATATATTAAATATCCAGTGCACATAAATTATATATCCAGTGCAAATATATTAAATATCCAGTTAACATATATTATATATCCAGTGCACATACATTATATATATCCAGTGCACATTTATTAAATATCCAGTGCACTTATATTTTATATATCTAGTGCACATATAATAAATATACAGTGCACATATATTAAATATCTATTGCACATATATTAAATATATCCAGTTCACATATATTAAGTATCCAGTGCACATACATTATATATATCCAAAGCAAATATATTATATATATATCCAGTGCACATATATTAAATATCCAGTGCACATATATTAAATATCCATTGCACATATATTATATATTTCCAGTGCACATATATTAAATATCCAGTGCACATATATTATATTTCCAGTGCAAATACATTACATATATCCAGTGCACATATATTAAACATCCAGTGCACATCAATTATATATCCAGTGCACATAAATTATGTATATCCAGTGCACATTTATTAAATATCTAGTGCACATATATTATATTTCCAGTGCACATATATTATATATATCCAGAGCACATATATTAGATATCCAGTGCACATATATTATATATCCAGTGCACATATATTATATATATATATATCAAGTGCACATATATTAAATATCCAGTGCACATATATTATATATCCAGTGCACATACATTATATATTTCCAGTGCACATATTTTATCAATATACATTGCATATATATTAATTATTCAGTGCACACATATTATATATCCAGTGCACATACATTATATATATCCAGTGCACATATATTAAATATCCTTTGCACATATATTATATATATCCAGTGCACATATATTAAATATCCAGTGCACACATATTATATATCCAGTGCACATACATTATATATATCCAGTGCACATATATTAAATATCCAGTGCACATATATTAAATATATCCAGTGCACATATATTAAATATCCAGTGCACAAAAATTAAATATCCAGTGCACATAAATTATATATCCAGTGCACATACATTATATATATCCAGTGCACATATATTAAATATCCTTTGCACATATATTATATATATCCAGTGCACATATATTAAATATCCAGTGCACACATATTATATATCCAGTGCACATACATTATATATATATATATCCAGTGCACATATATTAAATATCCAGTGCACATATATTATATATATCCAGTGCACACCTATTTAATATCCAGTGCACATATATTATATTTCCAGTGCACATATATTATTTATATCCAGTGCACATATATTAAATATCCAGTGCACATATATTAAATATCCAGTGCACATATATTAAAAATCCAGTGCACATATATTAAATATTCAGTGCACATAAATTATATATCTAGTGCACATACATTATATATATCCAGTGCACATTTATTAAATATCCAGTGCACATATATTATATATATATCTAGTGCACATATAATATATATTCAGTGCACATATATTAAATATCCAGTGCACATATATTAAATATATCCAGTGCACATATATTAAATATCCAGTGCACATATATTATATATATCCAAAGCACATATATTATATATATCCAGTGCACATATATTAAATATCCAGTGCACATATATTAAACATCCAGTGCACATATATTATATATATCCAGTGCACATAAATTAAATATCCAGTGCACATATATTAAACATCCAGTGCACATATATTAAATATCCAGTGTACATAAATTATATATCCAGTGCAAATATATTAAATATCCAGTGCACATATATTATATATCCAGTGCACATACATTATATATATCCAGTGCACATTTATTAAATATGCAGTGCACTTATATTATATATATCTAGTGCACATATAATAAATATACAGTGCACATATATTAAATATCTATTGCACATATATTAAATATATCCAGTTCACATATATTAAATATCCAGTGCACATACATTATATATATCCAAAGCACATATATTATATATATATATCCAGTGCACATATATTAAATATCCAGTGCACATATATTAAATATCCAAAGCACATATATTATATATATATCCAGTGCACATATATTAAATATCCAGTGCACATATATTATATTTCCAGTGCAAATACATTACAAATATCCAGTGCACATATATTAAACATCCAGTGCACATCAATTATATATCCAGTGCACATAAATTATGTATATCCAGTGCACATTTATTAAATATCTAGTGCACATATATTATATTTCCAGTGCACATATATTATATATATCCAGTGCACATATATTAAATATCCAGTGCACATATATTATATATCCAGTGCACATACATTATATATATCCAGTGCACATATATTAAATATCCAGTGCACATATATTATATATCCAGTGCACATACATTATATATTTCCAGTGCACATATTTTATCAATATACAGTGCATATATATTAAATATCCAGTGCACACATATTATATATCCAGTGCACATACATTATATATATCCAGTGCACATATATTAAATATCCTTTGCACATATATTATATATATCCAGTGCACATATATTAAATATCCAGTGCACACATATTATATATCCAGTGCACATATATTATATATATCCAGTGCACATATATTAAATATCCAGTGCAAATATATTAAATATCCAGTGCACATATATTAAATATCCAGTGCACATATATTAAAAATCCAGTGCACATATATTAAATATCCAGTGCACATATATTAAATATTCAGTGCACATAAATTACATATCTAGTGCACATACATTATATATATCCAGTGCACATTTATTAAATATCCAGTGCACATATATTATATATATATCTAGTGCACATATAATATATATACAGTGCACATATATTAAATATCCAGTGCACATATATTAAATATATCCAGTGCACATATATTAAATATTCAGTGCACATATATTATATATATATCCAAAGCACATATATTATATATATCCAGTGCACATATATAAAATATCCAGTGCACATATATTAAACATCCAGTGCACATATATTATATACATCCAGTGCACATAAATTAGATATCCAGTGCACATATATTAAACATCCAGTGCACATATATTAAATATCCAGTGCACATAAATTATATATCCAGTGCACATAAATTATATATACCCAGTGCACATTTATTTAATATCCAGTGCACATATATTATATATATCCAGTGCACATATATTAAATATCCAGTGCACATATATTAAACATCTAGTGCACATATATTATATATATCCAGTGCACATAAATTAAATATCCAGTGCACATATATTAAACATGCAGTGCACATATATTATATATCCAGTGCACATATATTATTTATATCCAGTGCACATATATTAAATATCCAGTGCACATAAATTAAATATCCAGTGCACATAAATTATATATCCAGTGCACATAAATTATATATACCCAGTGCACATTTATTTAATATCCAGTGCACATATATTATATTTCCAGTGCACATATATTATATATATCCAGTGCAAATATATTAAATATTCAGTGCACATATATTAAATATCCAGTGCACATATATTATATATATCTAGTGCACATATAATAAATATCCAGTGCACGTATATTAAACATCTAGTGCACTTAAATTATATATCCAGTGCACATACATTATATATATATATATATATATATATATATATATCCAGTGCACACCTATTTAATATCCAGTGCACATACATTATATTTCCAGTGCACATATATTATTTATATCCAGTGCACATATATTAAATATCTAGTGCACATATATTAAATATCCAGTGCACATATATTAAATATCCAGTGCACATAAATTATATATCCAGTGCACATACATTATATATATCCAATGCACATTTATTAAATATCCAGTGCACATATATTATATATATCTAGTGCACATATAATAAATAAACAGTACACATATATTAAATATCCAGTGCACGTATATTAAATATATCCAGTGCACATATATTAAATATATCCAGTGCACATATATTAAATATCCAGTGCACATATATTATATATATCCAAAGCACATACATTATATATATCCAGTGCACATAGATTAAATATCCAGTGCACATATATTATATATCCAGTGCACATACATTATATATTTCCAGTGCACATATTGTATCAATATACAGTGCATATATATCAAATAACCAGTGCACACATATTATATATCCAGTGCACATACATTATATATATCCAGTGCACATATATTAAATATCGTTTGCACATATATTATATATATCCAGCGCACATATATTAAATATCCAGTGCACACATATTATATATCCAGTGCACATACATTATATATATCCAGTGCACATATATTAAATATCCAGTGCACATATATTAAATATATCCAGTGCACATATATTAAATATCCAGTGCACACATATTATATATCCAGTGCACATACATTATATATATCCAGTGCACATATATTAAATATCCAGTGCACATATATTAAATATATCCAGTGCACATATATTAAATATATCCAGTGCACATATATTAAATATCGTTTGCACATATATTATATATATCCAGCGCACATATATTAAATATCCAGTGCACACATATTATATATCCAGTGCACATACATTATATATATCCAGTGCACATATATTAAATATCCAGTGCACATATATTAAATATATCCAGTGCACATATATTAAATATCCAGTGCACACATATTATATATCCAGTGCACATACATTATATATATCCAGTGCACATATATTAAATATCCAGTGCACATATATTAAATATATCCAGTGCACATATATTAAATATCCAGTGCACAAAAATTAAATATCCAGTGCACATAAATTATATATCCAGTGCACATACATTATATATATATCCAGTGCACACCTATTTAATATCCAGTGCACATATATTATATTTCCAGTGCACATATATTATTTATATCCAGTGCACATATATTAAATATCCAGTGCACATATATTAAATATCCAGTGCACATAAATTATATATCTAGTGCACATACATTATATATATCCAGTGCACATTTATTAAATATCCAGTGCACATATATTATATATATCTAGTGCACATATAATATATATAGTGCACATATATTAAATATCCAGTGCTCATATATTAAATATATCCAGTGCACATATATTAAATATCCAGTGCACATATATTATATATATCCAAAGCACATATATTATATGTATCCAGTGCACATATATTAAATATCCCGTGCACATATATTAAACATCCAGTGCACATATATTATATATATCCAGTGCACATAAATTAAATATCCAGTGCACATATATTAAATATCCAGTGCACATAAATTATATATCTAGTGCACATACATTATATATATCCAGTGCACATTTATTAAATATCCAGTGCACATATATTATATATATCTAGTGCACATATAATATATATAGTGCACATATATTAAATATCCAGTGCTCATATATTAAATATATCCAGTGCACATATATTAAATATCCAGTGCACATATATTATATATATCCAAAGCACATATATTATATGTATCCAGTGCACATATATTAAATATCCCGTGCTCATATATTAAATATCCAGTGCACATATATTATATATATCCAGTGCACATAAATTAAATATCCAGTGCACATATATTAAACATCCAGTGCACATATATTAAATATCCAGTGCACATATATTATATATATCCAAAGCACATATATTATATATATCCAGTGCACATATATTAAATATCCCGTGCACATATATTAAACATCCAGTGCACATATATTATATATATCCAGTGCACATAAATTAAATATCCAGTGCACATATATTAAACATCCAGTGCACATATATTAAATATCCAGTGCACATAAATTATAAATCCAGTGCACATAAATTATATATACCCAGTGCATATTTATTTAATATCCAGTGCACATATATTATATATATCCAGTGCACATATATTAAATATCCAGTGCACATATATTAAACATCTAGTGCACATATATTATATATATCCAGTGCACATAAATTAAATATCCAGTGCACATATATTAAACATCCAGTGCACATATATTATATATCCAGTGCACATATATTATTTATATCCAGTGCACATATATTAAATATCCAGTGCACATAAATTAAATATTAAGTGCACATAAATTATATATCCAGTGCACATAAATTATATATACCCAGTGCACATTTATTTAATATCCAGTGCACATATATTATATTTCCAGTGCACATATATTATATATATCCAGTGCAAATATATTAAATATTCAGTGCACATATATTAAATATCCAGTGCACATATATTATATATATCTAGTGCACATATAAAAAATATCCAGTGCACATATATTAAATATCCAGTGCACATATATTAAATATCCAGTGCACATAAATTATATATCCAGTGCACATACATTATATATATATCCAGTGCACACCTATTTAATATCCAGTGCACATATATTATATTTCCAGTGCACATATATTATTTATATCCAGTGCACATATATTAAATATCCAGTGCACATATATTAAATATCCAGTGCACATAAATTATATATCTAGTGCACATACATTATATATATCCAGTGCACATTTATTAAATATCCAGTGCACATATATTATATATATCTAGTGCACATATAATATATATATAGTGCACATATATTAAATATCCAGTGCTCATATATTAAATATATCCAGTGCACATATATTAAATATCCAGTGCACATATATTATATATATCCAGTGCACATAAATTAAATATCCAGTGCACATATATTAAACATCCAGTGCACATATATTAAATATCCAGTGCACATAAATTATATATCCAGTGCACATAAATTATATAAACCCAGTGCACATTTATTTAATATCCAGTCAACATATATTATATATATCCAGTGCACATATATTAAATATCCAGTGCACATATATTAAACATCCAGTGCACATATATTATATATATCCAGTGCACATAAATTAAATATCCAGTGCACATATATTAAACATCCAGTGCACATATATTATATATCCAGTGCACATATATTATATATATCCAGTGCACATATATTAAATATCCAGTGCACATAAATTAAATATCCAGTGCACATAAATTATATCTCCAGTGCACATAAATTATATATACCCAGTGCACATTTATTTAATATCCAGCGCACATATATTATATTTCCAGTGCACATATATTATATACATCCAGTGCAAATATATTAAATATTCAGTGCACATATATTAAATATCCAGTGCACATATAATAAATATCCAGTGCATATATATTATATATCCAGTGCACAGACATTATATATATCCAGTGCACATATATTAAATATCCAGTGCACATATATTATATATATCTAGTGCACATATAATAAATATCCAGTGCATATATATTATATATCCAGTGCACAGACATTATATATATCCAGTGCACATATATTAAATATCCAGTGCACATATATTATATATATCTAGTGCACATATAATAAATATCCAGTGCACATATATTAAATATCCAGTGCACATAAATTAAATTTCCAGTGCACATAAATTATATATCCAGTGCATATACATTATATATATCCAGTTCAAATATATTAAATATCCAGTGCACATATATTAAATATATCCAGTGCACATATATTAAATATCCAGTGCACAAAAATTAAATATCTAGTGCACATAAATTATATATCCAGTGCACATACATTATATATATCCAGTGCACATATATTAAATATCCAGTGCACATATATTAAATATATCCAGTGCACATATATTAAATATCCAGTGCACACATATTATATATCCAGTGCACATACATTATATATATCCAGTGCACATATATTAAATATCCAGTGCACAAAAATTAAATATCCAGTGCACATAAATTATATATCCAGTGCACATACATTATATATATATCCAGTGCACACCTATTTAATATCCAGTGCACATATATTATATTTCCAGTGCACATATATTATTTATATCCAGTGCACATATATTAAATATCCAGTGCACATATATTAAATATCCAGTGCACATAAGTTATATATCTAGTGCACATACATTATATATATCCAGTGCACATTTATTAAATATCCAGTGCACATATATTATATATATCTAGTGCACATATAATATATATAGTGCACATATATTAAATATCCAGTGCTCATATATTAAATATATCCAGTGCACATATATTAAATATCCAGTGCACATATATTATATATATCCAAAGCACATATATTATATATATCCAGTGCACATATATTAAATATCCAGTGCACATATATTAAACATCCAGTGCACATATATTATATATATCCAGTGCACATAAATTAAATATCCAGTGCACATATATTAAACATCCAGTGCACATATATTAAATATCCAGTGCACATAAATTATATATCCAGTGCACATAAATTATATAAACCCAGTGCACATTTATTTAATATCCAGTCAACATATATTATATATATCCAGTGCACATATATTAAATATCCAGTGCACATATATTAAACATCCAGTGCACATATATTATATATATCCAGTGCACATAAATTAAATATCCAGTGCACATATATTAAACATCCAGTGCACATATATTATATATCCAGTGCACATATATTATATATATCCAGTGCACATATATTAAATATCCAGTGCACATAAATTAAATATCCAGTGCACATAAATTATATCTCCAGTGCACATAAATTATATATACCCAGTGCACATTTATTTAATATCCAGCGCACATATATTATATTTCCAGTGCACATATATTATATATATCCAGTGCAAATATATTAAATATTCAGTGCACATATATTAAATATCCAGTGCACATATAATAAATATCCAGTGCATATATATTATATATCCAGTGCACAGACATTATATATATCCAGTGCACATATATTAAATATCCAGTGCACATATATTTTATATATCTAGTGCACATATAATAAATATCCAGTGCACTTATATTAAATATCCAGTGCACATAAATTAAATTTCCAGTGCACATAAATTATATATCCAGTGCATATACATTATATATATCCAGTTCAAATATATTAAATATCCAGTGCACATATATTAAATATATGCAGTGCACATATATTAAATATCCAGTGCACAAAAATTAATTATCTAGTGCACATAAATTATATATCCAGTGCACATACATTATATATATCCAGTGCACATATATTAAATATCCAGTGCACATATATTAAATATATCCAGTGCACTTATATTAAATATCCAGTGCACAAAAATTAAATATCCAGTGCACATAAATTATATATCCAGTGCACATACATTATATATATATATCCAGTGCACACCTATTTAATATCCAGTGCACATATATTATATTTCCAGTGCACATATATTATTTATATCCAGTGCACATATATTAAATATCCAGTGCAC
Organism: Leptodactylus fuscus; assembly: GCF_031893055.1. Taxonomy (NCBI): domain Eukaryota; kingdom Metazoa; phylum Chordata; class Amphibia; order Anura; family Leptodactylidae; genus Leptodactylus; species Leptodactylus fuscus. Next base: position 183,288 of record NW_027439812.1, read on the forward strand.
ATATATTAAATATCCAGTGCACATATATTAAATATCCAGTGCACATATATTAAACATCCAGTGCACATATATTATATATATCCAGTGCACATAAATTAAATATCCAGTGCACATATATTAAACATCCAGTGCACATATATTAAATATCCAGTGCACATATATTAAATATCCAGTGCACATAAATTATATATCCAGTGCACATAAATTATATAAACCCAGTGCACATTTATTTAATATCCAGTGCACATATATTATATATATCCAGTGCACATATATTAAATATCCAGTGCACATATATTAAACATCCAGTGCACATATATTATATATATCCAGTGCACATATATTAAATATCCAGTGCACATATATTAAATATCCAGTGCACATATATTAAATATCCAGTGCACATAAATTATATATCCAGTGCACATAAATTATATAAACCCAGTGCACATTTATTTAATATCCAGTGCACATATATTATATATATCCAGTGCACATATATTAAATATCCAGTGCACATATATTAAACATCCAGTGCACATATATTATATATATCCAGTGCACATAAATTAAATATCCAGTGCACATATATTAAACATCCAGTGCACATATATTAAATATCCAGTGCACATAAATTATAAATCCAGTGCACATAAATTATATATACCCAGTGCATATTTATTTAATATCCAGTGCACATATATTATATATATCCAGTGCACATATATTAAATATCCAGTGCACATATATTAAACATCTAGTGCACATATATTATATATATCCAGTGCACATAAATTAAATATCCAGTGCACATATATTAAACATCCAGTGCACATATATTATATATCCAGTGCACATATATTATTTATATCCAGTGCACATATATTAAATATCCAGTGCACATAAATTAAATATTAAGTGCACATAAATTATATATCCAGTGCACATAAATTATATATACCCAGTGCACATTTATTTAATATCCAGTGCACATATATTATATTTCCAGTGCACATATATTATATATATCCAGTGCAAATATATTAAATATTCAGTGCACATATATTAAATATCCAGTGCACATATATTATATATATCTAGTGCACATATAAAAAATATCCAGTGCACATATATTAAATATCCAGTGCACATATATTAAATATCCAGTGCACATAAATTATATATCCAGTGCACATACATTATATATATATCCAGTGCACACCTATTTAATATCCAGTGCACATATATTATATTTCCAGTGCACATATATTATTTATATCCAGTGCACATATGTTAAATATCCAGTGCACATATATTAAATATCCAGTGCACATAAATTATATATCTAGTGCACATACATTATATATATCCAGTGCACATTTATTAAATATCCAGTGCACATATATTATATATATCTAGTGCACATATAATATATATATAGTGCACATATATTAAATATCCAGTGCTCATATATTAAATATATCCAGTGCACATATATTAAATATCCAGTGCACATATATTATATATATCCAGTGCACATAAATTAAATATCCAGTGCACATATATTAAACATCCAGTGCACATATATTAAATATCCAGTGCACATAAATTATATATCCAGTGCACATAAATTATATAAACCCAGTGCACATTTATTTAATATCCAGTCAACATATATTATATATATCCAGTGCACATATATTAAATATCCAGTGCACATATATTAAACATCCAGTGCACATATATTATATATATCCAGTGCACATAAATTAAATATCCAGTGCACATATATTAAACATCCAGTGCACATATATTATATATCCAGTGCACATATATTATATATATCCAGTGCACATATATTAAATATCCAGTGCACATAAATTAAATATCCAGTGCACATAAATTATATCTCCAGTGCACATAAATTATATATACCCAGTGCACATTTATTTAATATCCAGCGCACATATATTATATTTCCAGTGCACATATATTATATACATCCAGTGCAAATATATTAAATATTCAGTGCACATATATTAAATATCCAGTGCACATATAATAAATATCCAGTGCATATATATTATATATCCAGTGCACAGACATTATATATATCCAGTGCACATATATTAAATATCCAGTGCACATATATTATATATATCTAGTGCACATATAATAAATATCCAGTGCATATATATTATATATCCAGTGCACAGACATTATATATATCCAGTGCACATATATTAAATATCCAGTGCACATATATTATATATATCTAGTGCACATATAATAAATATCCAGTGCACATATATTAAATATCCAGTGCACATAAATTAAATTTCCAGTGCACATAAATTATATATCCAGTGCATATACATTATATATATCCAGTTCAAATATATTAAATATCCAGTGCACATATATTAAATATATCCAGTGCACATATATTAAATATCCAGTGCACAAAAATTAAATATCTAGTGCACATAAATTATATATCCAGTGCACATACATTATATATATCCAGTGCACATATATTAAATATCCAGTGCACATATATTAAATATATCCAGTGCACATATATTAAATATCCAGTGCACACATATTATATATCCAGTGCACATACATTATATATATCCAGTGCACATATATTAAATATCCAGTGCACAAAAATTAAATATCCAGTGCACATAAATTATATATCCAGTGCACATACATTATATATATATCCAGTGCACACCTATTTAATATCCAGTGCACATATATTATATTTCCAGTGCACATATATTATTTATATCCAGTGCACATATATTAAATATCCAGTGCACATATATTAAATATCCAGTGCACATAAGTTATATATCTAGTGCACATACATTATATATATCCAGTGCACATTTATTAAATATCCAGTGCACATATATTATATATATCTAGTGCACATATAATATATATAGTGCACATATATTAAATATCCAGTGCTCATATATTAAATATATCCAGTGCACATATATTAAATATCCAGTGCACATATATTATATATATCCAAAGCACATATATTATATATATCCAGTGCACATATATTAAATATCCAGTGCACATATATTAAACATCCAGTGCACATATATTATATATATCCAGTGCACATAAATTAAATATCCAGTGCACATATATTAAACATCCAGTGCACATATATTAAATATCCAGTGCACATAAATTATATATCCAGTGCACATAAATTATATAAACCCAGTGCACATTTATTTAATATCCAGTCAACATATATTATATATATCCAGTGCACATATATTAAATATCCAGTGCACATATATTAAACATCCAGTGCACATATATTATATATATCCAGTGCACATAAATTAAATATCCAGTGCACATATATTAAACATCCAGTGCACATATATTATATATCCAGTGCACATATATTATATATATCCAGTGCACATATATTAAATATCCAGTGCACATAAATTAAATATCCAGTGCACATAAATTATATCTCCAGTGCACATAAATTATATATACCCAGTGCACATTTATTTAATATCCAGCGCACATATATTATATTTCCAGTGCACATATATTATATATATCCAGTGCAAATATATTAAATATTCAGTGCACATATATTAAATATCCAGTGCACATATAATAAATATCCAGTGCATATATATTATATATCCAGTGCACAGACATTATATATATCCAGTGCACATATATTAAATATCCAGTGCACATATATTTTATATATCTAGTGCACATATAATAAATATCCAGTGCACTTATATTAAATATCCAGTGCACATAAATTAAATTTCCAGTGCACATAAATTATATATCCAGTGCATATACATTATATATATCCAGTTCAAATATATTAAATATCCAGTGCACATATATTAAATATATGCAGTGCACATATATTAAATATCCAGTGCACAAAAATTAATTATCTAGTGCACATAAATTATATATCCAGTGCACATACATTATATATATCCAGTGCACATATATTAAATATCCAGTGCACATATATTAAATATATCCAGTGCACTTATATTAAATATCCAGTGCACAAAAATTAAATATCCAGTGCACATAAATTATATATCCAGTGCACATACATTATATATATATATCCAGTGCACACCTATTTAATATCCAGTGCACATATATTATATTTCCAGTGCACATATATTATTTATATCCAGTGCACATATATTAAATATCCAGTGCACATATATTAAATATCCAGTGCACATATATTAAATATCCAGTGCACATATATTAAACATCCAGTGCACATATATTATATATATCCAGTGCACATAAATTAAATATCCAGTGCACATATATTAAACATCCAGTGCACATATATTAAATATCCAGTGCACATATATTAAATATCCAGTGCACATAAATTATATATCCAGTGCACATAAATTATATAAACCCAGTGCACATTTATTTAATATCCAGTGCACATATATTATATATATCCAGTGCACATATATTAAATATCCAGTGCACATATATTAAACATCCAGTGCACATATATTATATATATCCAGTGCACATATATTAAATATCCAGTGCACATATATTAAATATCCAGTGCACATATATTAAATATCCAGTGCACATAAATTATATATCCAGTGCACATAAATTATATAAACCCAGTGCACATTTATTTAATATCCAGTGCACATATATTATATATATCCAGTGCACATATATTAAATATCCAGTGCACATATATTAAACATCCAGTGCACATATATTATATATATCCAGTGCACATAAATTAAATATCCAGTGCACATATATTAAACATCCAGTGCACATATATTATATATCCAGTGCACATATATTATATATACCCATTGCACATTTATTTAATATCCAGTGCACATATATTATATTTCCAGTGCACATATATTATATATATCCAGTGCAAATATATTAAATATTCAGTGCACATATACTAAATATCCAGTGCACATATAATAAATATCCAGTGCACATAAATTAAATATCCAGTGCACATCAATTATATATCCAGTGCACATTTATTTAATATCTAATGCACAGATATTACATTTCCAGTGCTCATATATTATATATATCCAGTGCACATATATTTAATATCCAGTGCACATATATTAAATATATCCAGTGCACATATATTAAATATCCAGTGCACATAAATTATATATCCAGTGCACATACATTATATATATCTAGTGCACATTTATTAAATATCCAGTGCACATATATTATATTTCCAGTGCACATATATTATATATATCCAGTGCAAATATATTAAATATCCAGTGCACATATATTAAATATCCAGTGCACATATAATAAATATCCAGTGCACATATATTATATATCCAGTGCACATATATTAAATATCCAGTGCACATGTATTATATATATCTAGTGCACATATAATAAATATCCAGTGCACATATATTAAATATCCAGTGCACATATATTATATATCCAGTGCACATACATTATATATATCCAGTGCACATTTATTTAATATCCAGTGCACATATATTATATTTCCAGTGCACATTTATTATATATATCCAGTGCAAATATATTAAATATCCAGTGCACATATATTATATTTCCAGTGCACATATTATATCTATATAAAGTGCACATATATTAAATATCCAGTGCACACATATTACATATCCAGTTCACATACATTATATATATCCAGTGCACATATATTAAATCTCCAGTGCACATATATTAAATATCCAGTGCACATATATTATATATCCAGTGCACACATATTATATATATTCAGTGCACATAAATTAAATATCCAGTTCGCATATATTATATATCCAGTGCACATATATTATATATCCAGTACACATATATTATATATATCCAGTGCACATATATTAAATATCCAGTGCACATATATTATATATATCCAAAGCACATACATTATATATATCCAGTGCACATAGATTAAATATCCAGTGCACATATATTATATATCCAGTGCACATACATTATATATTTCCAGTGCACATATTGTATCAATATACAGTGCATATATATCAAATAACCAGTGCACACATATTATATATCCAGTGCACATACATTATATATATCCAGTGCACATATATTAAATATCGTTTGCACATATATTAAATATATCCAGTGCACATATATTAAATATCCAGTGCACACATATTATATATCCAGTGCACATACATTATATATATCCAGTGCACATATATTAAATATCCAGTGCACATATATTAAATATATCCAGTGCACATATATTAAATATATCCAGTGAACATATATTAAATATCGTTTGCACATATATTATATATATCCAGCGCACATATATTAAATATCCAGTGCACACATATTATATATCCAGTGCACATACATTATATATATCCAGTGCACATATATTAAATATATCCAGTGCACATATATTAAATATCCAGTGCACACATATTATATATCCAGTGCACATACATTATATATATCCAGTGCACATATATTAAATATCCAGTGCACATATATTAAATATATCCAGTGCACATATATTAAATATCCAGTGCACAAAAATTAAATATCCAGTGCACATAAATTATATATCCAGTGCACATACATTATATATATATCCAGTGCACATCTATTTAATATCCAGTGCACATATATTATATTTCCAGTGCACATATATTATTTATATCCAGTGCACATATATTAAATATCCAGTGCACATATATTAAATATCCAGTGCACATAAATTATATATCTAGTGCACATACATTATATATATCCAGTGCACATTTATTAAATATCCAGTGCACATATATTATATATATCTAGTGCACATATAATATATATAGTGCACATATTTTAAATATCCAGTGCTCATATATTAAATATATCCAGTGCACATATATTAAATATCCAGTGCACATATATTATATATATCCAAAGCACATATATTATATATATCCAGTGCACATATATTAAATATCCCGTGCACATATATTAAACATCCAGTGCACATATATTATATATATCCAGTGCACTTAAATTAAATATCCAGTGCACATATATTAAACATCCAGTGCACATATATTAAATATCCAGTGCACATAAATTATAAATCCAGTGCACATAAATTTTATATACCCAGTGCATATTTATTTAATATCCAGTGCACATATATTATATATATCCAGTGCACATATATTAAATATCCAGTGCACATATATTAAACATCTAGTGCACATATATTATATATATCCAGTGCACATAAATTAAATATCCAGTGCACATATATTAAACATCCAGTGCACATATATTATATATCCAGTTCACATATATTATTTATATCCAGTGCACATATATTAAATATCCAGTGCACATAAATTAAATATCCAGTGCACATAAATTATATATCCAGTGCACATAAATTATATATATACCCAGTGCACATTTATTTAATATCCAGCGCACATATATTATATTTCCAGTGCACATATATTATATATATCCAAAGCACATACATTATATATATCCAGTGCACATAGATTAAATATCCAGTGCACATATATTATATATCCAGTGCACATACATTATATATTTCCAGTGCACATATTGTATCAATATACAGTGCATATATATCAAATAACCAGTGCACACATATTATATATCCAGTGCACATACATTATATATATCCAGTGCACATATATTAAATATCGTTTGCACATATATTAAATATATCCAGTGCACATATATTAAATATCCAGTGCACACATATTATATATCCAGTGCACATACATTATATATATCCAGTGCACATATATTAAATATCCAGTGCACATATATTAAATATATCCAGTGCACATATATTAAATATATCCAGTGAACATATATTAAATATCGTTTGCACATATATTATATATATCCAGCGCACATATATTAAATATCCAGTGCACACATATTATATATCCAGTGCACATACATTATATATATCCAGTGCACATATATTAAATATATCCAGTGCACATATATTAAATATCCAGTGCACACATATTATATATCCAGTGCACATACATTATATATATCCAGTGCACATATATTAAATATCCAGTGCACATATATTAAATATATCCAGTGCACATATATTAAATATCCAGTGCACAAAAATTAAATATCCAGTGCACATAAATTATATATCCAGTGCACATACATTATATATATATCCAGTGCACATCTATTTAATATCCAGTGCACATATATTATATTTCCAGTGCACATATATTATTTATATCCAGTGCACATATATTAAATATCCAGTGCACATATATTAAATATCCAGTGCACATAAATTATATATCTAGTGCACATACATTATATATATCCAGTGCACATTTATTAAATATCCAGTGCACATATATTATATATATCTAGTGCACATATAATATATATAGTGCACATATTTTAAATATCCAGTGCTCATATATTAAATATATCCAGTGCACATATATTAAATATCCAGTGCACATATATTATATATATCCAAAGCACATATATTATATATATCCAGTGCACATATATTAAATATCCCGTGCACATATATTAAACATCCAGTGCACATATATTATATATATCCAGTGCACTTAAATTAAATATCCAGTGCACATATATTAAACATCCAGTGCACATATATTAAATATCCAGTGCACATAAATTATAAATCCAGTGCACATAAATTTTATATACCCAGTGCATATTTATTTAATATCCAGTGCACATATATTATATATATCCAGTGCACATATATTAAATATCCAGTGCACATATATTAAACATCTAGTGCACATATATTATATATATCCAGTGCACATAAATTAAATATCCAGTGCACATATATTAAACATCCAGTGCACATATATTATATATCCAGTTCACATATATTATTTATATCCAGTGCACATATATTAAATATCCAGTGCACATAAATTAAATATCCAGTGCACATAAATTATATATCCAGTGCACATAAATTATATATATACCCAGTGCACATTTATTTAATATCCAGCGCACATATATTATATTTCCAGTGCACATATATTATATATATCCAGTGCAAATATATTAAATATTCAGTGCACATATATTAAATATCCAGTGCACATATAATAAATATCCAGTGCATATATATTATATATCCAGTGCACAGACATTATATATATCCAGTGCACATATATTAAATATCCAGTGCACATATATTATATATATCTAGTGCACATATAATAAATATCCAGTGCATATATATTATATATCCAGTGCACAGACATTATATATATCCAGTGCACATATATTAAATATCCAGTGCACATATATTATATATATCTAGTGCACATATAATAAATATCCAGTGCACATATATTAAATATCCAGTGCACATAAATTAAATTTCCAGTGCACATAAATTATATATCCAGTGCATATACATTATATATATCCAGTTCAAATATATTAAATATCCAGTGCACATATATTAAATATATCCAGTGCACATATATTAAATATCCAGTGCACAAAAATTAAATATCTAGTGCACATAAATTATATATCCAGTGCACATACATTATATATATCCAGTGCACATATATTAAATATCCAGTGCACATATATTAAATATATCCAGTGCACTTATATTAAATATCCAGTGCACAAAAATTAAATATCCAGTGCACATAAATTATATATCCAGTGCACATACATTATATATATATATCCAGTGCACACCTATTTAATATCCAGTGCACATATATTATATTTCCAGTGCACATATATTATTTATATCCAGTGCACATATATTAAATATCCAGTGCACATATATTAAATATCCAGTGCACATATATTAAACATCCAGTGCACATATATTATATATATCCAGTGCACATAAATTAAATATCCAGTGCACATATATTAAACATCCAGTGCACATATATTAAATATCCAGTGCACATAAATTATATATCCAGTGCACATAAATTATATAAACCCAGTGCACATTTATTTAATATCCAGTGCACATATATTATATATATCCAGTGCACATATATTAAATATCCAGTGCACATATATTAAACATCCAGTGCACATATATTATATATATCCAGTGCACATAAATTAAATATCCAGTGCACATATATTAAACATCCAGTGAACATATATTATATATCCAGTGCACATATATTATATATATCCAGTGCACATATATTAAATATCCAGTGCACATAAATTAAATATCCGGTGCACATAAATTATATATCCAGTGCACATAAATTATATATACCCATTGCACATTTATTTAATATCCAGTGCACATATATTATATTTCCAGTGCACATATATTATATATATCCAGTGCAAATATATTAAATATTCAGTGCACATATACTAAATATCCAGTGCACATATAATAAATATCCAGTGCACATAAATTAAATATCCAGTGCACATCAATTATATATCCAGTGCACATTTATTAAATATCTAATGCACATATATTACATTTCCAGTGCTCATATATTATATATATCCAGTGCACATATATTTAATATCCAGTGCACATATATTAAATATATCCAGTGCACATATATTAAATATCCAGTGCACATAAATTATATATCCAGTGCACATACATTATATATATCTAGTGCACATTTATTAAATATCCAGTGCACATATATTATATTTCCAGTGCACATATATTATATATATCCAGTGCAAATATATTAAATATCCAGTGCACATAAATTATATATCCAGTGCACATATATTATGTATATCCAGTGCACATTTATTTAAAATCCAGTGCACATATATTATATTTCCAGTGCACATATATTATATATATCCAGTGCAAATATATTAAATATCCAGTGCACATATATTAAATATCCAGTGCACATATAATAAATATCCAGTGCACATATATTATATATCCAGTGCACATATATTAAATATCCAGTGCACATGTATTATATATATCTAGTGCACATATAATAAATATCCAGTGCACATATATTAAATATCCAGTGCACATATATTATATATCCAGTGCACATACATTATATATATCTAGTGCACATTTATTTAATATCCAGTGCACATATATTATATTTCCAGTGCACATTTATTATATATATCCAGTGCAAATACATTAAATATCCAGTGCACATATATTATATTTCCAGTGCACATATTATATCTATATAAAGTGCACATATATTAAATATCCAGTGCACACATATTACATATCCAGTGCACATACATTATATATATCCAGTGCACATATATTAAATCTCCAGTGCACATATATTAAATATCCATTGCACATATATTATATATATCCAGTGCACATATATTAAATATCCAGTGCACATATATTATATATCCAGTGCACACATATTATATATATTCAGTGCACATAAATTAAATATCCAGTTCGCATATATTATATATCCAGTGCACATATATTATATATCCAGTACACATATATTATATATATCCAGTGCACATATATTAAATATCCAGTGCACATATATTAAACATCCAGTGCACATATATTATATATCCAGTGCACATATACTATATATATCCAGTGCACATATATTAAATATCCAGTGCAAATATATTAAATATCCAGTGCACATATATTAAATATCTATTGCACATATATTAAATATATCCAGTTCACATATATTAAATATCCAGTGCACATACATTATATATATCCAAAGCACATATATTATATATATATCCAGTGCACATATATTAAATATCCAGTGCACATATATTAAATATCCATTGCACATATATTATATATTTCCAGTGCACATATATTAAATATCAAGTGCACATATATTATATTTCCAGTGCAAATACATTACATATATCCATTGCACATATATTAAACATCCAGTGCACATCAATTATATATCCAGTGCACATAAATTATGTATATCCAGTGCACATTTATTAAATATCTAGTGCAGATATATTATATTTCCAGTGCACATATATTATATATATCCAGTGCACATATATTAAATATCCAGTGCACATATATTATATATCCAGTGCACATACATTATATATATATCAAGTGCACATATATTAAATATCCAGTGCACATATATTATATATCCAGTGCACATACATTATATATTTCCAGTGCACATATTTTATCAATATACAGTGCATATATATTAAATATCCAGTGCACACATATTATATATCCAGTGCACATACATTATATATATCCAGTGCACATATATTAAATATCCAGTGCACATATATTAAATATATCCAGTGCACATATATTAAATATCCAGTGCACAAAAATTAAATATCCAGTGCACATAAATTTTATATCCAGTGCACGTACATTATATATATCCTGTGCACATATATTAAATATCCTTTGCACATATATTATATATATCCAGTGCACATATATTAAATATCCAGTGCACACATATTATATATCCAGTGCACATACATTATATATATATCCAGTGCACATATATTAAATATCCAGTGCACATATATTATATATATCCAGTGCACACCTATTTAATATCCAGTGCACATATATTATATTTCCAGTGCACATATATTATTTATATCCAGTGCACATATATTAAATATCCAGTGCACATATATTAAATATCCAGTGCACATATATTAAAAATCCAGTGCACATATATTAAATATTCAGTGCACATAAATTATATATCTAGTGCACATACATTATATATATCCAGTGCACATACATTATATATATCCAGTGCACATTTATTAAATATCCAGTGCACATATATTATATATATATCTAGTGCACATATAATATATATACAGTGCACATATATTAAATATCCAGTGCACATATATTAAATATCCAGTGCACATTTATTAAATATCCAGTGCACATATATTATATATATATCTAGTGCACATATAATATATATACAGTGCACATATATTAAATATCCAGTGCACATATATTAAATATCCAGTGCACATATATTAAAAATCCAGTGCACATATATTAAATATCGTTTGCACATATATTATATATATCCAGTGCACATATATTAAATATCCAGTGCACACATATTATATATCCAGTGCACATACATTATATATATCCAGTGCACATATATTAAATATCCAGTGCACATATATTAAATATATCCAGTGCACATATATTAAATATCCAGTGCACACATATTATATATCCAGTGCACATACATTATATATATCCAGTGCACATATATTAAATATCCAGTGCACATATATTAAATATATCCAGTGCACATATATTAAATATCCAATGCACAAAAATTAAATATCCAGTGCACATAAATTATATATCCAGTGCACATATATTATATTTCCAGTGCACATATATTATTTATATCCAGTGCACATATATTAAATATCCAGTGCACATATATTAAATATCCAGTGCACATAAGTTATATATCTAGTGCACATACATTATATATATCCAGTGCACATTTATTAAATATCCAGTGCACATATATTATATATATCTAGTGCACATATAATATATATAGTGCACATATATTAAATATCCAGTGCTCATATATTAAATATATCCAGTGCACATATATTAAATATCCAGTGCACATATATTATATATATCCAAAGCACATATATTATATATATCCAGTGCACATATATTAAATATCCAGTGCACATATATTAAACATCCAGTGCACATATATTATATATATCCAGTGCACATAAATTAAATATCCAGTGCACATATATTAAACATCCAGTGCACATATATTAAATATCCAGTGCACATAAATTATATATCCAGTGCACATAAATTATATAAACCCAGTGCACATTTATTTAATATCCAGTCAACATATATTATATATATCCAGTGCACATATATTAAACATCCAGTGCACATATATTATATATCCAGTGCACATATATTATATATATCCAGTGCACATATATTAAATATCCAGTGCACATAAATTAAATATCCAGTGCACATAAATTATATATCCAGTGCACATAAATTATATATACCCAGTGCACATTTATTTAATATCCAGCGCACATATATTATATTTCCAGTGCACATATATTATATATATCCAGTGCAAATATATTAAATATTCAGTGCACATATATTAAATATCCAGTGCACATATAATAAATATCCAGTGCATATATATTATATATCCAGTGCACAGACATTATATATATCCAGTGCACATATATTAAATATCCAGTGCACATATATTATATATATCTAGTGCACATATAATAAATATCCAGTGCACATATATTAAATATCCAGTGCACATAAATTAAATTTCCAGTGCACATAAATTATATATCCAGTGCATATACATTATATATATATCCAGTTCAAATATATTAAATATCCAGTGCACATATATTAAATATATCCAGTGCACATATATTAAATATCCAGTGCACAAAAATTAAATATCTAGTGCACATAAATTATATATCCAGTGCACATACATTTTATATATACAGTGCACATATATTAAATATCCAGTGCACATATATTAAATATATCCAGTGCACTTATATTAAATATCCAGTGCACAAAAATTAAATATCCAGTGCACATAAATTATATATCCAGTGCACATACATTATATATATATATATCCAGTGCACACCTATTTAATATCCAGTGCACATATATTATATTTCCAGTGCACATATATTATTTATATCCAGTGCACATATATTAAATATCCAGTGCACATATATTAAATATCCAGTGCACATATATTAAATATCCAGTGCACATATATTAAACATCCAGTGCACATATATTATATATATCCAGTGCACATAAATTAAATATCCAGTGCACATATATTAAACATCCAATGCACATATATTAAATATCCAGTGCACATATATTAAATATCCAGTGCACATAAATTATATATCCAGTGCACATAAATTATATAAACCCAGTGCACATTTATTTAATATCCAGTGCACATATATTATATATATCCAGTGCACATATATTAAATATCCAGTGCACATATATTAAACATCCAGTGCACATATATTATATATATCCAGTGCACATAAATTAAATATCCAGTGCACATATATTAAACATCCAGTGCACATATATTATATATCCAGTGCACATATATTATATATACCCATTGCATATTTATTTAATATCCAGTGCACATATATTATATTTCCAGTGCACATATATTATATATATCCAGTGCAAATATATTAAATATTCAGTGCACATATACTAAATATCCAGTGCACATATAATAAATATCCAGTGCACATAAATTAAATATCCAGTGCACATCAATTATATATCCAGTGCACATTTATTAAATATCTAATGCACAGATATTACATTTCCAGTGCTCATATATTATATATATCCAGTGCACATATATTTAATATCCAGTGCACATATATTAAATATATCCAGTGCACATATATTAAATATCCAGTGCACATAAATTATATATCCAGTGCACATACATTATATATATCTAGTGCACATTTATTAAATATCCAGTGCACATATATTATATTTCCAGTGCACATATATTATATATATCCAGTGCAAATATATTAAATATCCAGTGCACATATATTAAATATCCAGTGCACATATAATAAATATCCAGTGCACATATATTATATATCCAGTGCACATATATTAAATATCCAGTGCACATGTATTATATATATCTAGTGCACATATAATAAATATCCAGTGCACATATATTAAATATCCAGTGCACATATATTATATATCCAGTGCACATACATTATATATATCCAGTGCACATTTATTTAATATCCAGTGCACATATATTATATTTCCAGTGCACATTTATTATATATATCCAGTGCAAATATATTAAATATCCAGTGCACATATATTATATTTCCAGTGCACATATTATATCTATATAAAGTGCACATATATTAAATATCCAGTGCACACATATTACATATCCAGTGCACATACATTACATATATCCAGTGCACATATATTAAATCTCCAGTGCACATATATTAAATATCCATTGCACATATATTATATATATCCAGTGCACATATATTAAATATCCAGTGCACATATATTATATATCCAGTGCACACATATTAAATATATTCAGTGCACATAAATTAAATATCCAGTTCGCATATATTATATATCCAGTGCACATATATTATATATCCAGTACACATATATTATATATATCCAGTGCACATATATTAAATATCCAGTGCACATATATTAAACATCCAGTGCACATATATTATATATCCAGTGCACATATATTATATATATCCAGTGCACATATATTAAATATCCAGTGCAAATATATTAAATATCCAGTGCACATATATTATATATATATATATATATATATATATATATATATATCCAGTGCACATATATTAAATATCTAGTGCACATAAATTAAATATCCAGTGCACATAAATTATATATCCAGTGCACATACATTATATATATCCAGTGCACATTTATTAAATATCTATTGCACATATATTATATTTCCAGTGCACATCTATTATATATATCCAGTGCAAATATATTAAATATCCAGTGCACATATATTATATATCCAGTGCATATACATTATATATATCCAGTGCACATTTTTTAAATATCCAGTGCACTTATATCATATATATCTAGTGCACATATAATAAATATACAGTGTACATATATTAAATATCTATTGCACATATATTAAATATATCCAGTTCACATATATTAAATATCCAGTGCACATACATTATATATATCCAAAGCACATATATTATATATATATCCAGTGCACATATATTAAATATCCAGTGCACATATATTAAATATCCATTGCACATATATTATATATTTCCAGTGCACATATATTAAATATCAAGTGCACATATATTATTTTTCCAGTGCAAATACATTACATATATCCATTGCACATATATTAAACATCCAGTGCACATCAATTATATATCCAGTGCACATAAATTATGTATATCCAGTGCACATTTATTAAATATCTAGTGCACATATATTATATTTCCAGTGCACATATATTATATATATCCAGTGCACATATATTAAATATCCAGTGCACATATATTATATATCCAGTGCACATACATTATATATATATATCAAGTGCACATATATTAAATATCCAGTGCACATATATTATATATCCAGTGCACATACATTATATATTTCCAGTACACATATTTTATCAATATACAGTGCATATATATTAAATATCCAGTGCACACATATTATATATCCAGTGCACATACATTATATATATCCAGTGCACATATATTAAATATCCAGTGCACATATATTAAATATCCAGTGCACATATATTAAATATCCCGTGCACAAAAATTAAATATCCAGTGCACATAAATTTTATATCCAGTGCACGTACATTATATATATCCAGTGCACATATATTAAATATCCTTTGCACATATATTATA
This sequence comes from Leptodactylus fuscus, assembly GCF_031893055.1. NCBI lineage: Eukaryota > Metazoa > Chordata > Amphibia > Anura > Leptodactylidae > Leptodactylus > Leptodactylus fuscus. The sequence goes on from NW_027439812.1 coordinate 200,970, forward strand.
TATATCCAGTGCACATATATTAAATATCCAGTGCACACATATTATATATCCAGTGCACATACATTATATATATATCCAGTGCACATATATTAAATATCCAGTGCACATATATTATATATATCCAGTGCACACCTATTTAATATCCAGTGCACATATATTATATTTCCAGTGCACATATATTATTTATATCCAGTGCACATATATTAAATATCCAGTGCACATATATTAAATATCCAGTGCACATATATTAAAAATCCAGTGCACATATATTAAATATTCAGTGCACATAAATTATATATCTAGGGCACATACATTATATATATCCAGTGCACATACATTATATATATCCAGTGCACATTTATTAAATATCCAGTGCACATATATTATATATATATCTAGTGCACATATAATATATATACAGTGCACATATATTAAATATCCAGTGCACATATATTAAATATATCCAGTGCACATATATTAAACATCCAGTGCACATATATTATATATATCTAGTGCACATAAATTAAATATCCAGTGCACATATATTAAACATCCAGTGCACATATATTAAATATCCAGTGCACATATATTAAACATCCAGTGCACATATATTATATATATCCAGTGCACATAAATTAAATATCCAGTGCACATATATTAAACATCCAGTGCACATATATTAAATATCCAGTGCACATATATTATATATATCCAGTGCACATATATTAAATATCCAGTGCACATATATAAAACATCTAGTGCACATATAATAAATATACAGTGCACATATATTATATATCCAGTGCACATATATTAAATATATCCAGTGCACATATATTAAATATACAGTGCACATATATTATATATATCCAAAGCACATATATTATATATATCCAGTGCACATATATTAAATATCCAGTGCACATATATTAAACATCCAGTGCACATATATTATATATATCCAGTGCACATAAATTAAATATCCAGTGCACTTATATTATATATATCTAGTGCACATATAACAAATATACAGTGCACATATATTAAATATCTATTGCACATATATTAAATATATCCAGTTCACATATATTAAATATCCAGTGCACATACATTATATATATCCAAAGCAAATATATTATATATATATCCAGTGCACATATATTAAATATCCAGTGCACATATATTAAATATCCAGTGCACATATATTAAATATACATTGCACATATATTATATATTTCCAGTGCACATATATTAAATATCCAGTGCACATATATTATATTTCCAGTGCAAATACATTACATATATCCATTGCACATATATTAAACATCCAGTGCACATCAATTATATATCCAGTGCACATAAATTATGTATATCCAGTGGACATTTATTAAATATCTAGTGCACATATATTATATTTCCAGTGCACATATATTATATATATCCAGTGCACATATATTAAATATCCAGTGCACATATATTATATATCCAGTGCACATACATTATATATATATATCAAGTGCACATATATTAAATATCCAGTGCACATATATTATATATCCAGTGCACATACATTATATATTTCCAGTGCACATATTTTATCAATATACAGTGCATATATATTAAATATCCAGTGCACACATATTATATATCCAGTGCACATACATTATATATATCCAGTGCACATATATTAAATATCCAGTGCACATATATTAAATATCCAGTGCACATATATTAAATATCCAGTGCACAAAAATTAAATATCCAGTGCACATAAATTTTATATCCAGTGCACGTACATTATATATATCCAGTGCACATATATTAAATATCCTTTGCACATATATTATATATATCCAGTGCACATATATTAAATATCCAGTGCACACATATTATATATCCAGTGCACATACATTATATATATATCCAGTGCACATATATTAAATATCCAGTGCACATATATTATATATATCCAGTGCACACCTATTTAATATCCAGTGCACATATATTATATTTCCAGTGCACATATATTATTTATATCCAGTGCACATATATTAAATATCCAGTGCACATATATTAAATATCCAGTGCACATATATTAAAAATCCAGTGCAAATATATTAAATATTCAGTGCACATAAATTATATATCTAGTGCACATACATTATATATATCCAGTGCACATACATTATATATATCCAGTGCACATTTATTAAATATCCAGTGCACATATATTATATATATATCTAGTGCACATATAATATATATACAGTGCACATATATTAAATATCCAGTGCACATATATTAAATATATCCAGTGCACATATATTAAACATCCAGTGCACATATATTATATATATCCAGTGCACATAAATTAAATATCCAGTGCACATATATTAAACATCCAGTGCACATATATTAAATATCCAGTGCACATATATTAAACATCCAGTGCACATATATTATATATATCCAGTGCACATAAATTAAATATCCAGTGCACATATATTAAACATCCAGTGCACATATATTAAATATCCAGTGCACATATATTATATATATCCAGTGCACATATATTAAATATCCAGTGCACATATATTAAACATCTAGTGCACATATAATAAATATACAGTGCACATATATTAAATATCCAGTGCACATATATTAAATATATCCAGTGCACATATATTAAATATCCAGTGCACATATATTATATATATCCAAAGCACATATATTATATATATCCAGTGCACATATATTAAATATACAGTGCACATATATTAAACATCCAGTGCACATATATTATATATATCCAGTGCACATAAATTAAATATCCAGTGCACATATATTTAACATCCAGTGCACATATATTAAATATCCAGTGCACATAAATTATATATCCAGTGCAAATATATTAAATATCCAGTTAACATATATTATATATCCAGTGCACATACATTATATATATCCAGTGCACATTTATTAAATATCCAGTGCACTTATATTTTATATATCTAGTGCACATATAATAAATATACAGTGCACATATATTAAATATCTATTGCACATATATTAAATATATCCAGTTCACATATATTAAATATCCAGTGCACATACATTATATATATCCAAAGCAAATATATTATATATATATCCAGTGCACATATATTAAATATCCAGTGCACATATATTATATTTCCAGTGCAAATACATTACATATATCCAGTGCACATATATTAAACATCCAGTGCACATCAATTATATATCCAGTGCACATAAATTATGTATATCCAGTGCACATTTATTAAATATCTAGTGCACATATATTATATTTCCAGTGCACATATATTATATATATCCAGTGCACATATATTAAATATCCAGTGCACATATATTATATATCCAGTGCACATACATTATATATATATATCAAGTGCACATATATTAAATATCCAGTGCACATATATTATATATCCAGTGCACATACATTATATATTTCCAGTGCACATATTTTATCAATATACATTGCATATATATTAATTATTCAGTGCACACATATTATATATCCAGTGCACATACATTATATATATCCAGTGCACATATATTAAATATCCTTTGCACATATATTATATATATCCAGTGCACATATATTAAATATCCAGTGCACACATATTATATATCCAGTGCACATACATTATATATATCCAGTGCACATATATTAAATATCCAGTGCACATATATTAAATATATCCAGTGCACATATATTAAATATCCAGTGCACAAAAATTAAATATCCAGTGCACATAAATTTTATATCCAGTGCACGTACATTATATATATCCAGTGCACATATATTAAATATCCTTTGCACATATATTATATATATCCAGTGCACATATATTAAATATCCAGTGCACACATATTATATATCCAGTGCACATACATTATATATATATCCAGTGCACATATATTAAATATCCAGTGCACATATATTATATATATCCAGTGCACACCTATTTAATATCCAGTGCACATATATTATATTTCCAGTGCACATATATTATTTATATCCAGTGCACATATATTAAATATCCAGTGCACATATATTAAATATCCAGTGCACATATATTAAAAATCCAGTGCACATATATTAAATATTCAGTGCACATAAATTATATATCTAGTGCACATACATTATATATATCCAGTGCACATACATTATATATATCCAGTGCACATTTATTAAATATCCAGTGCACATATATTATATATATATCTAGTGCACATATAATATATATACAGTGCACATATATTAAATATCCAGTGCACATATATTAAATATATCCAGTGCACATATATTAAACATCCAGTGCACATATATTATATATATCTAGTGCACATAAATTAAATATCCAGTGCACATATATTAAACATCCAGTGCACATATATTAAATATCCAGTGCACATATATTAAACATCCAGTGCACATATATTATATATATCCAGTGCACATAAATTAAATATCCAGTGCACATATATTAAACATCCAGTGCACATATATTAAATATCCAGTGCACATATATTATATATATCCAGTGCACATATATTAAATATCCAGTGCACATATATAAAACATCTAGTGCACATATAATAAATATACAGTGCACATATATTATATATCCAGTGCACATATATTAAATATATCCAGTGCACATATATTAAATATACAGTGCACATATATTATATATATCCAAAGCACATATATTATATATATCCAGTGCACATATATTAAATATCCAGTGCACATATATTAAACATCCAGTGCACATATATTATATATATCCAGTGCACATAAATTAAATATCCAGTGCACTTATATTATATATATCTAGTGCACATATAACAAATATACAGTGCACATATATTAAATATCTATTGCACATATATTAAATATATCCAGTTCACATATATTAAATATCCAGTGCACATACATTATATATATCCAAAGCAAATATATTATATATATATCCAGTGCACATATATTAAATATCCAGTGCACATATATTAAATATCCAGTGCACATATATTAAATATACATTGCACATATATTATATATTTCCAGTGCACATATATTAAATATCCAGTGCACATATATTATATTTCCAGTGCAAATACATTACATATATCCATTGCACATATATTAAACATCCAGTGCACATCAATTATATATCCAGTGCACATAAATTATGTATATCCAGTGGACATTTATTAAATATCTAGTGCACATATATTATATTTCCAGTGCACATATATTATATATATCCAGTGCACATATATTAAATATCCAGTGCACATATATTATATATCCAGTGCACATACATTATATATATATATCAAGTGCACATATATTAAATATCCAGTGCACATATATTATATATCCAGTGCACATACATTATATATTTCCAGTGCACATATTTTATCAATATACAGTGCATATATATTAAATATCCAGTGCACACATATTATATATCCAGTGCACATACATTATATATATCCAGTGCACATATATTAAATATACAGTGCACATATATTAAATATCCAGTGCACATATATTAAATATCCAGTGCACAAAAATTAAATATCCAGTGCACATAAATTTTATATCCAGTGCACGTACATTATATATATCCAGTGCACATATATTAAATATCCTTTGCACATATATTATATATATCCAGTGCACATATATTAAATATCCAGTGCACACATATTATATATCCAGTGCACATACATTATATATATATCCAGTGCACATATATTAAATATCCAGTGCACATATATTATATATATCCAGTGCACACCTATTTAATATCCAGTGCACATATATTATATTTCCAGTGCACATATATTATTTATATCCAGTGCACATATATTAAATATCCAGTGCACATATATTAAATATCCAGTGCACATATATTAAAAATCCAGTGCAAATATATTAAATATTCAGTGCACATAAATTATATATCTAGTGCACATACATTATATATATCCAGTGCACATACATTATATATATCCAGTGCACATTTATTAAATATCCAGTGCACATATATTATATATATATCTAGTGCACATATAATATATATACAGTGCACATATATTAAATATCCAGTGCACATATATTAAATATATCCAGTGCACATATATTAAACATCCAGTGCACATATATTATATATATCCAGTGCACATAAATTAAATATCCAGTGCACATATATTAAACATCCAGTGCACATATATTAAATATCCAGTGCACATATATTAAACATCCAGTGCACATATATTATATATATCCAGTGCACATAAATTAAATATCCAGTGCACATATATTAAACATCCAGTGCACATATATTAAATATCCAGTGCACATATATTATATATATCCAGTGCACATATATTAAATATCCAGTGCACATATATTAAACATCTAGTGCACATATAATAAATATACAGTGCACATATATTAAATATCCAGTGCACATATATTAAATATATCCAGTGCACATATATTAAATATCCAGTGCACATATATTATATATATCCAAAGCACATATATTATATATATCCAGTGCACATATATTAAATATACAGTGCACATATATTAAACATCCAGTGCACATATATTATATATATCCAGTGCACATAAATTAAATATCCAGTGCACATATATTTAACATCCAGTGCACATATATTAAATATCCAGTGCACATAAATTATATATCCAGTGCAAATATATTAAATATCCAGTTAACATATATTATATATCCAGTGCACATACATTATATATATCCAGTGCACATTTATTAAATATCCAGTGCACTTATATTTTATATATCTAGTGCACATATAATAAATATACAGTGCACATATATTAAATATCTATTGCACATATATTAAATATATCCAGTTCACATATATTAAATATCCAGTGCACATACATTATATATATCCAAAGCAAATATATTATATATATATCCAGTGCACATATATTAAATATCCAGTGCACATATATTATATTTCCAGTGCAAATACATTACATATATCCAGTGCACATATATTAAACATCCAGTGCACATCAATTATATATCCAGTGCACATAAATTATGTATATCCAGTGCACATTTATTAAATATCTAGTGCACATATATTATATTTCCAGTGCACATATATTATATATATCCAGTGCACATATATTAAATATCCAGTGCACATATATTATATATCCAGTGCACATACATTATATATATATATCAAGTGCACATATATTAAATATCCAGTGCACATATATTATATATCCAGTGCACATACATTATATATTTCCAGTGCACATATTTTATCAATATACATTGCATATATATTAATTATTCAGTGCACACATATTATATATCCAGTGCACATACATTATATATATCCAGTGCACATATATTAAATATCCTTTGCACATATATTATATATATCCAGTGCACATATATTAAATATCCAGTGCACACATATTATATATCCAGTGCACATACATTATATATATCCAGTGCACATATATTAAATATCCAGTGCACATATATTAAATATATCCAGTGCACATATATTAAATATCCAGTGCACAAAAATTAAATATCCAGTGCACATAAATTATATATCCAGTGCACATACATTATATATATCCAGTGCACATATATTAAATATCCTTTGCACATATATTATATATATCCAGTGCACATATATTAAATATCCAGTGCACACATATTATATATCCAGTGCACATACATTATATATATATATATATATATATATATATATATATATATATATATCCAGTGCACATATATTAAATATCCAGTGCACATATATTATATATATCCAGTGCACACCTATTTAATATCCAGTGCACATATATTATATTTCCAGTGCACATATATTATTTATATCCAGTGCACATATATTAAATATCCAGTGCACATATATTAAATATCCAGTGCACATATATTAAATATCCAGTGCACATATATTAAAAATCCAGTGCACATATATTAAATATTCAGTGCACATAAATTATATATCTAGTGCACATACATTATATGTATCCAGTGCACATTTATTAAATATCCAGTGCACATATATTATATATATATATCTAGTGCACATATAATATATATTCAGTGCACATATATTAAATATCCAGTGCACATATATTAAATATATCCAGTGCACATATATTAAATATCCAGTGCACATATATTATATATATCCAAAGCACATATATTATATATATCCAGTGCACATATATTAAATATCCAGTGCACATATATTAAACATCCAGTGCACATATATTATATATATCCAGTGCACATAAATTAAATATCCAGTGCACATATATTAAACATCCAGTGCACATATATTAAATATCCAGTGCACATAAATTATATATCCAGTGCACATAAATTATATATACCCAGTGCACATTTATTTAATATCCAGTGCACATATATTATATATATCCAGTGCACATATATTAAATATCCAGTGCACATATATTAAACATCTAGTGCACATATAATAAATATACAGTGCACATATATTAAATATCCAGTGCACATATATTAAATATATCCAGTGCACATATATTAAATATCCAGTGCACATGTATTATATATATCCAAAGCACATATATTATATATATCCAGTGCACATATATTAAATATCCAGTGCACATATATTAAACATCCAGTGCACATATATTATATATATCCAGTGCACATAAATTAAATATCCAGTGCACATATATTAAACATCCAGTGCACATATATTAAATATCCAGTGTACATAAATTATATATCCAGTGCAAATATATTAAATATCCAGTGCACATATATTATATATCCAGTGCACATACATTATATATATCCAGTGCACATTTATTAAATATCCAGTGCACTTATATTATATATATCTAGTGCACATATAATAAATATACAGTGCACATATATTAAATATCTATTGCACATATATTAAATATATCCAGTTCACATATATTAAATATCCAGTGCACATACATTATATATATCCAAAGCACATATATTATATATATATCCAGTGCACATATATTAAAAATCCAGTGCACATATATTAAATATCCAAAGCACATATATTATATATATATCCAGTGCACATATATTAAATATCCAGTGCACATATATTATATTTCAAGTGCAAATACATTACAAATATCCAGTGCACATATATTAAACATCCAGTGCACATCAATTATATATCCAGTGCACATAAATTATGTATATCCAGTGCACATTTATTAAATATCTAGTGCACATATATTATATTTCCAGTGCACATATATTATATATATCCAGTGCACATATATTAAATATCCAGTGCACATATATTATATATCCAGTGCACATACATTATATATATCCAGTGCACATATATTAAATATCCAGTGCACATATATTATATATCCAGTGCACATACATTATATATTTCCAGTGCACATATTTTATCAATATACAGTGCATATATATTAAATATCCAGTGCACACATATTATATATCCAGTGCACATACATTATATATATCCAGTGCACATATATTAAATATCCTTTGCACATATATTATATATATCCAGTGCACATATATTAAATATCCAGTGCACACATATTATATATCCAGTGCACATACATTATATATATCCAGTGCACATATATTAAATATCCAGTGCAAATATATTAAATATCCAGTGCACATATATTAAATATCCAGTGCACATATATTAAAAATCCAGTGCACATATATTAAATATCCAGTGCACATATATTAAATATTCAGTGCACATAAATTACATATCTAGTGCACATACATTATATATATCCAGTGCACATTTATTAAATATCCAGTGCACATATATTATATATATATCTAGTGCACATATAATATATATACAGTGCACATATATTAAATATCCAGTGCACATATATTAAATATATCCAGTGCACATATATTAAATATTCAGTGCACATATATTATATATATCCAAAGCACATATATTATATATATCCAGTGCACATATATTAAATATCCAGTGCACATATATTAAACATCCAGTGCACATATATTATATATATCCAGTGCACATAAATTAAATATCCAGTGCACATATATTAAACATCCAGTGCACATATATTAAATATCCAGTGCACATAAATTATATATCCAGTGCACATAAATTATATATACCCAGTGCACATTTATTTAATATCCAGTGCACATATATTATATATATCCAGTGCACATATATTAAATATCCAGTGCACATATATTAAACATCTAGTGCACATATATTATATATATCCAGTGCACATAAATTAAATATCCAGTGCACATATATTAAACATCCAGTGCACATATATTATATATCCAGTGCACATATATTATTTATATCCAGTGCACATATATTAAATATCCAGTGCACATAAATTAAATATCCAGTGCACATAAATTATATATCCAGTGCACATAAATTATATATACCCAGTGCACATTTATTTAATATCCAGTGCACATATATTATATTTTCAGTGCACATATATTATATATATCCAGTGCAAATATATTAAATATTCAGTGCACATATATTAAATATCCAGTGCACATATATTATATATATCTAGTGCACATATAATAAATATCCAGTGCACATATATTAAACATCTAGTGCACATAAATTATATATCCAGTGCACATACATTATATATATATATATATATATATCCAGTGCACACCTATTTAATATCCAGTGCACATACATTATATTTCCAGTGCACATATATTATTTATATCCAGTGCACATATATTAAATATCCAGTGTACATATTTTAAATATCCAGTGCACATATATTAAATATCCAGTGCACATAAATTATATATCCAGTGCACATACATTATATATATCCAATGCACATTTATTAAATATCCAGTGCACATATATTATATATATCTAGTGCACATATAATAAATATACAGTGCACATATATTAAATATCCAGTGCACATATATTAAATATATCCAGTGCACATATATTAAATATATCCAGTGCACATATATTAAATATCCAGTGCACATATATTATATATATCCAAAGCACATACATTATATATATCCAGTGCACATAGATTAAATATCCAGTGCACATATATTATATATCCAGTGCACATACATTATATATATATATCCAGTGCACACCTATTTAATATCCAGTGCACATATATTATATTTCCAGTGCACATATATTAAATATCCAGTGCACATATATTAAACATCCAGTGCACATATATTATATATATCCAGTGCACATAAATTAAATATCCAGTGCACATATATTAAACATCCAGTGCACATATATTAAATATTCAGTGCACATAAATTATATATCTAGTGCACATACATTATATATATCCAGTGCACATACATTATATATATCCAGTGCACATTTATTAAATATCCAGTGCACATATATTATATATATATCTAGTGCACATATAATATATATACAGTGCACATATATTAAATATCCAGTGCACATATATTAAATATATCCAGTGCACATATATTAAACATCCAGTGCACATATATTATATATATCCAGTGCACATAAATTAAATATCCAGTGCACATATATTAAACATCCAGTGCACATATATTAAATATCCAGTGCACATATATTAAACATCCAGTGCACATATATTATATATATCCAGTGCACATAAATTAAATATCCAGTGCACATATATTAAACATCCAGTGCACATATATTAAATATCCAGTGCACATATATTATATATATCCAGTGCACATATATTAAATATCCAGTGCACATATATTAAACATCTAGTGCACATATAATAAATATACAGTGCACATATATTAAATATCCAGTGCACATATATTAAATATATCCAGTGCACATATATTAAATATCCAGTGCACATATATTATATATATCCAAAGCACATATATTAAATATCCAGTGCACATATATTAAACATCCAGTGCACATATATTTTATATATCCAGTGCACATAAATTAAATATCCAGTGCACATATATTTAACATCCAGTGCACATATATTAAATATCCAGTGCACATAAATTATATATCCAGTGCAAATATATTAAATATCCAGTTAACATATATTATATATCCAGTGCACATACATTATATATATCCAGTGCACATTTATTAAATATCCAGTGCACTTATATTTTATATATCTAGTGCACATATAATAAATATACAGTGCACATATATTAAATATCTATTGCACATATATTAAATGTATCCAGTTTACATATATTAAATATCCAGTGCACATACATTATATATATCCAAAGCAAATATATTATATATATATCCAGTACACATATATTAAATATCCAGTGCACATATATTAAATATCCATTGCACATATATTATATATTTCCAGTGCACATATATTAAATATCCAGTGCACATATATTATATTTCCAGTGCAAATACATTACATATATCCAGTGCACATATATTAAACATCCAGTGCACATCAATTATATATCCAGTGCACATAAATTATGTATATCCAGTGCACATTTATTAAATATCTAGTGCACATATATTATATTTCCAGTGCACATATATTATATATATCCAGTGCACATATATTAAATATCCAGTGCACATATATTATATATCCAGTGCACATACATTATATATATATATCAAGTGCAAATATATTAAATATCCAGTGCACATATATTATATATCCAGTGCACTTACATTATATATTTCCAGCGCACATATTTTATCAATATACATTGCATATATATTAATTATCCAGTGCACACATATTATATATCCAGTGCACATACATTATATATATCCAGTGCACATATATTAAATATCCTTTGCACATATATTATATATATCCAGTGCACATATATTAAATATCCAGTGCACACATATTATATATCCAGTGCACATACATTATATATATCCAGTGCACATATATTAAATATCCAGTGCACATATATTAAATATATCCAGTGCACATATATTAAATATCCAGTGCACAAAAATTAAATATCCAGTGCACATAAATTATATATCCAGTGCACATATATTAAATATCCTTTGCACATATATTATATATATATACAGTGCACATATATTAAATATCCAGTGCACACATATTATATATCCAGTGCACATACATTATATATATATATATATCCAGTGCACATATATTAAATATCCAGTGCACATATATTATATATATCCAGTGCACACCTATTTAATATCCAGTGCACATATATTATATTTCCAGTGCACATATATTATTTATATCCAGTGCACATATATTAAATATCCAGTGCACATACATTAAATATCCAGTGCACATATATTAAAAATCCAGTGCACATATATTAAATATTCAGTGCACATAAATTATATATCTAGTGCACATACATTATATATATCCAGTGCACATTTATTAAATATCCAGTGCACATATATTATATATATATCTAGTGCACATATAATATATATTCAGTGCACATATATTAAATATCCAGTGCACATATATTAAATATATCCAGTGCACATATATTAAATATCCAGTGCACATATATTATATATATCCAAAGCACATATATTATATATATCCAGTGCACATATATTAAATATCCAATGCACATATATTAAACATCCAGTGCACATATATTATATATATCCAGTGCACATAAATTAAATATCCAGTGCACATATATTAAACATCCAGTGCACATATATTAAATATCCAGTGCACATAAATTATATATCCAGTGCACATAAATTATATATACCCAGTGCACATTTATTTAATATCCAGTGCACATATATTATATATATCCAGTGCACATATATTAAATATCCAGTGCACATATATTATACATCTAGTGCACATATAATAAATATACAGTGCACATATATTAAATATCCAGTGCACATATATTAAATATATCCAGTGCACATATATTAAATATCCAGTGCACATATATTATATATATCCAAAGCACATATATTATATATATCCAGTGCACATATATTAAACATCCAGTGCACATATATTATATATATCCAGTGCACATAAATTAAATATCCAGTGCACATATATTAAACATCCAGTGCACATATATTAAATATCCAGTGTACATAAATTATATATCCAGTGCAAATATATTATATATCCAGTGCACATACATTATATATATCCAGTGCACATTTATTAAATATCCAGTGCACTTATATTATATATATCTAGTGCACATATAATAAATATACAGTGCACATATATGAAATATCTATTGCACATATATTAAATATATCCAGTTCACATATATTAAATATCCAGTACACATACATTATATATATCCAAAGCACATATATTATATATATATCCAGTGCACATATATTAAATATCCAGTGCACATATATTAAATATCCAAAGCACATATATTATATATATATCCAGTGCACATATATTAAATATCCAGTGCACATATATTATATTTCCAGTGCAAATACATTACAAATATCCAGTGCACATATATTAAACATCCAGTGCACATATATTAAATATCCAGTGCACATAAATTATATATCCAGTGCACATAAATTATATAAACCCAGTGCACATTTATTTAATATCCAGTGCACATATATTATATATATCCAGTGCACATATATTAAATATCCAGTGCACATATATTAAACATCCAGTGCACATATATTATATATATCCAGTGCACATAAATTAAATATCCAGTGCACATATATTAAACATCCAGTGAACATATATTATATATCCAGTGCACATATATTATATATATCCAGTGCACATATATTAAATATCCAGTGCACATAAATTAAATATCCGGTGCACATAAATTATATATCCAGTGCACATAAATTATATATACCCATTGCACATTTATTTAATATCCAGTGCACATATATTATATTTCCAGTGCACATATATTATATATATCCAGTGCAAATATATTAAATATTCAGTGCACATATACTAAATATCCAGTGCACATATAATAAATATCCAGTGCACATAAATTAAATATCCAGTGCACATCAATTATATATCCAGTGCACATTTATTAAATATCTAATGCACATATATTACATTTCCAGTGCTCATATATTATATATATCCAGTGCACATATATTTAATATCCAGTGCACATATATTAAATATATCCAGTGCACATATATTAAATATCCAGTGCACATAATTTATATATCCAGTGCACATACATTATATATATCTAGTGCACATTTATTAAATATCCAGTGCACATATATTATATTTCCAGTGCACATATATTATATATATCCAGTGCAAATATATTAAATATCCAGTGCACATAAATTATATATCCAGTGCACATATATTATGTATATCCAGTGCACATTTATTTAAAATCCAGTGCACATATATTATATTTCCAGTGCACATATATTATATATATCCAGTGCAAATATATTAAATATCCAGTGCACATATATTAAATATCAAGTGCACATATAATAAATATCCAGTGCACATATATTATATATCCAGTGCACATATATTAAATATCCAGTGCACATGTATTATATATATCTAGTGCACATATAATAAATATCCAGTGCACATATATTATATATCCATTGCACATATATTAAATATCCAGTGCACATATATTATATATCCAGTGCACATACATTATATATATCCAGTGCACATTTATTTAATATCCAGTGCACATATATTATATTTCCAGTGCACATTTATTATATATATCCAGTGCAAATATATTAAATATCCAGTGCACATATATTATATTTCCAGTGCACATATTATATCTATATAAAGTGCACATATATTAAATATCCAGTGCACACATATTACATATCCAGTGCACATACATTATATATATCCAGTGCACATATATTAAATCTCCAGTGCACATATATTAAATATCCATTGCACATATATTATATATATCCAGTGCACATATATTAAATATCCAGTGCACATATATTATATATCCAGTGCACACATATTATATATATTCAGTGCACATAAATAAAATATCCAGTTCGCATATATTATATATCCAGTGCACATATATTATATATCCAGTACACATATATTATATATATCCAGTGCACATATATTAAATATCCAGTGCACATATATTAAACATCCAGTGCACATATATTATATATCCAGTGCACATATACTATATATATCCAGTGCACATATATTAAATATCCAGTGCAAATATATTAAATATCCAGTGCACATATATTAAATATCTATTGCACATATATTAAATATATCCAGTTCACATATATTAAATATCCAGTGCACATACATTATATATATCCAAAGCACATATATTATATATATATCCAGTGCACATATATTAAATATCCATTGCACATATATTATATATTTCCAGTGCACATATATTAAATATCAAGTGCACATATATTATATTTCCAGTGCAAATACATTACATATATCCATTGCACATATATTAAACATCCAGTGCACATCAATTATATATCCAGTGCACATAAATTATGTATATCCAGTGCACATTTATTAAATATCTAGTGCACATATATTATATTTCCAGTGCACATATATTATATATATCCAGTGCACATATATTAAATATCCAGTGCACATATATTATATATCCAGTGCACATACATTATATATATATCAAGTGCACATATATTAAATATCCAGTGCACATATATTATATATCCAGTGCACATACATTATATATTTCCAGTGCACATATTTTATCAATATACAGTGCATATATATTAAATATCCAGTGCACACATATTATATATCCAGTGCACATACATTATATATATCCAGTGCACATATATTAAATATCCAGTGCACATATATTAAATATATCCAGTGCACATATATTAAATATCCAGTGCACAAAAATTAAATATCCAGTGCCCATATATTATATATATCCAGTGCACACCTATTTAATATCCAGTGCACATATATTATATTTCCAGTGCACATATATTATTTATATCCAGTGCACATATATTAAATATCCAGTGCACATATATTAAATATCCAGTGCACATATATTAAAAATCCAGTGCACATATATTAAATATCGTTTGCACATATATTATATATATCCAGTGCACATATATTAAATATCCAGTGCACACATATTATATATCCAGTGCACATATATTATATATATCCAGTGCACATATATTAAATATCCAGTGCACATATATTAAATATATCCAGTGCACATATATTAAATATCCAATGCACAAAAATTAAATATCCAGTGCACATAAATTATATATCCAGTGCACATACATTATATATATATCCAGTGCACACCTATTTAATATCCAGTGCACATATATTATATTTCCAGTGCACATATATTATTTATATCCAGTGCACATATATTAAATATCCAGTGCACATATATTAAATATCCAGTGCACATAAATTATATATCTAGTGCACATACATTATATATATCCAGTGCACATTTATTAAATATCCAGTGCACATATATTATATATATCTAGTGCACATATAATATATATAGTGCACATATATTAAATATCCAGTGCTCATATATTAAATATATCCAGTGCACATATATTAAATATCCAGTGCACATATATTATATATATCCAAAGCACATATATTATATATATCCAGTGCACATATATTAAATATCCAGTGCACATATATTAAACATCCAGTGCACATATATTATATATATCCAGTGCACATAAATTAAATATCCAGTGCACATATATTAAACATCCAGTGCACATATATTAAATATCCAGTGCACATAAATTATATATCCAGTGCACATAAATTATATAAACCCAGTGCACATTTATTTAATATCCAGTCAACATATATTATATATATCCAGTGCACATATATTAAATATCCAGTGCACATATATTAAACATCCAGTGCACATATATTATATATATCCAGTGCACATAAATTAAATATCCAGTGCACATATATTAAACATCCAGTGCACATATATTATATATCCAGTGCACATATATTATATATATCCAGTGCACATATATTAAATATCCAGTGCACATAAATTAAATATCCAGTGCACATAAATTATATATCCAGTGCACATAAATTATATATACCCAGTGCACATTTATTTAATATCCAGCGCACATATATTATATTTCCAGTGCACATATATTATATATATCCAGTGCAAATATATTAAATATTCAGTGCACATATATTAAATATCCAGTGCACATATAATAAATATCCAGTGCATATATATTATATATCCAGTGCACAGACATTATATATATCCAGTGCACATATATTAAATATCCAGTGCACATATATTATATATATCTAGTGCACATATAATAAATATCCAGTGCACATATATTAAATATCCAGTGCACATAAATTAAATTTCCAGTGCACATAAATTATATATCCAGTGCATATACATTATATATATCCAGTTCAAATATATTAAATATCCAGTGCACATATATTAAATACATCCAGTGCACATATATTAAATATCCAGTGCACAAAAATTAAATATCTAGTGCACATAAATTATATATCCAGTGCACATACATTATATATATCCAGTGCACATATATTAAATATCCAGTGCACATATATTAAATATATCCAGTGCACTTATATTAAATATCCAGTGCACAAAAATTAAATATCCAGTGCACATAAATTATATATCCAGTGCACATACATTATATATATATATATCCAGTGCACACCTATTTAATATCCAGTGCACATATATTATATTTCCAGTGCACATATATTATTTATATCCAGTGCACATATATTAAATATCCAGTGCACATATATTAAATATCCAGTGCACATATATTAAATATCCAGTGCACATATATTAAACATCCAGTGCACATATATTATATATATCCAGTGCACATAAATTAAATATCCAGTGTACATATATTAAACATCCAGTGCACATATATTAAATATCCAGTGCACATATATTAAATATCCAGTGCACATAAATTATATATCCAGTGCACATAAATTATATAAACCCAGTGCACATTTATTTAATATCCAGTGCACATATATTATATATATCCAGTGCACATATATTAAATATCCAGTGCACATATATTAAACATCCAGTGCACATATATTATATATATCCAGTGCACATAAATTAAATATCCAATGCACATATATTAAACATCCAGTGCACATATATTAAATCTCCAGTGCACATATATTAAATATCCATTGCACATATATTATATATATCCAGTGCACATATATTAAATATCCAGTGCACATATATTATATATCCAGTGCACACATATTATATATATTCAGTGCACATAAATTAAATATCCAGTTCGCATATATTATATATCCAGTGCACATATATTATATATCCAGTACACATATATTATATATATCCAGTGCACATATATTAAATATCCAGTGCACATATATTAAACATCCAGTGCACATATATTATATATCCAGTGCACATATATTATATATATCCAGTGCACATATATTAAATATCCAGTGCAAATATATTAAATATCCAGTGCACATATATTAAATATCTAGTGCACATAAATTAAATATCCAGTGCACATAAATTATATATCCAGTGCACATACATTATATATATCCAGTGCACATTTATTAAATATCTATTGCACATATATTATATTTCCAGTGCACATCTATTATATATATCCAGTGCAAATATATTAAATATCCAGTGCACATATATTATATATCCAGTGCACATACATTATATATATCCAGTGCACATTTATTAAATATCCAGTGCACTTATATTATATATATCTAGTGCACATATAATAAATATACAGTGCACATATATTAAATATCTATTGCACATATATTAAATATATCCAGTTCACATATATTAAATATCCAGTGCACATACATTATATATATCCAAAGCACATATATTATATATATATCCAGTGCACATATTTTAAATATCCAGTGCACATATATTAAATATCCATTGCACATATATTATATATTTCCAGTGCACATATATTAAATATCAAGTGCACATATATTATATTTCCAGTGCAAATACATTACATATATCCATTGCACATATATTAAACATCCAGTGCACATCAATTATATATCCAGTGCAAATAAATTATGTATATCCAGTGCACATTTATTAAATATCTAGTGCACATATATTATATTTCCAGTGCACATATATTATATATATCCAGTGCACATATATTAAATATCCAGTGCACATATATTATATAACCAGTGCAAATACATTATATATATATCAAGTGCACATATATTAAATATCCAGTGCACATATATTATATATCCAGTGCACATACATTATATATTTCCAGTGCACATATTTTATCAATATACAGTGCATATATATTAAATATCCAGTGCACACATATTATATATCCAGTGCACATACATTATATATATCCAGTGCACATATATTAAATATCCAGTGCACATATATTAAATATCCAGTGCACATATATTAAATATCCAGTGCACAAAAATTAAATATCCAGTGCACATAAATTTTATATCCAGTGCACGTACATTATATATATATATCCAGTGCACATATATTAAATATCCTTTGCACATATATTATATATATCCAGTGCACATATATTAAATATCCAGTGCACACATATTATATATCCAGTGCACATACATTATATATATATCCAGTGCACATATATTAAATATCCAGTGCACATATATTATATATATCCAGTGCACACCTATTTAATATCCAGTGCACATATATTATATTTCCAGTGCACATATATTATTTATATCCAGTGCACATATATTAAATATCCAGTGCACATATATTAAATATCCAGTGCACATATATTAAAAATCCAGTGCACATATATTAAATATTCAGTGCACATAAATTATATATCTAGTGCACATACATTATATATATCCAGTGCACATACATTATATATATCCAGTGCACATTTATTAAATATCCAGTGCACATATATTATATATATATCTAGTGCACATATAATATATATACAGTGCACATATATTAAATATCCAGTGCACATATATTAAATATATCCAGTGCACATATATTAAACATCCAGTGCACATATATTATATATATCCAGTGCACATAAATTAAATATCCAGTGCACATATATTAAACATCCAGTGCACATATATTAAATATCCAGTGCACATATATTAAACATCCAGTGCACATATATTATATATATCCAGTGCACATAAATTAAATATCCAGTGCACATATATTAAACATCCAGTGCACATATATTAAATATCCAGTGCACATATATTATATATATCCAGTGCACATATATTAAATATCCAGTGCACATATATTAAACATCTAGTGCACATATAATAAATATACAGTGCACATATATTAAATATCCAGTGCACATATATTAAATATATCCAGTGCACATATATTAAATATCCAGTGCACATATATTATATATATCCAAAGCACATATATTATATATATCCAGTGCACATATATTAAATATCCAGTGCACATATATTAAACATCCAGTGCACATATATTATATATATCCAGTGCACATAAATTAAATATCCAGTGCACATATATTTAACATCCAGTGCACATATATTAAATATCCAGTGCACATAAATTATATATCCAGTGCAAATATATTAAATATCCAGTTAACATATATTATATATCCAGTGCACATACATTATATATATCCAGTGCACATTTATTAAATATCCAGTGCACTTATATTTTATATATCTAGTGCACATATAATAAATATACAGTGCACATATATTAAATATCTATTGCACATATATTAAATATATCCAGTTCACATATATTAAATATCCAGTGCACATACATTATATATATCCAAAGCAAATATATTTTATATATATTCAGTGCACATATATTAAATATCCAGTGCACATATATTAAATATCCATTGCACATATATTATATATTTCCAGTGCACATATATTAAATATCCAGTGCACATATATTATATTTCCAGTGCAAATACATTACATATATCCAGTGCACATATATTAAACATCCAGTGCACATCAATTATATATCCAGTGCACATAAATTATGTATATCCAGTGCACATTTATTAAATATCTAGTGCACATATATTATATTTCCAGTGCACATATATTATATATATCCAGTGCACATATATTAAATATCCAGTGCACATATATTATATATCCAGTGCACATACATTATATATATATATCAAGTGCACATATATTAAATATCCAGTGCACATATATTATATATCCAGTGCACATATATTAAATATCTAGTGCACATAAATTAAATATCCAGTGCACATAAATTATATATCCAGTGCACATACATTATATATATCCAGTGCACATTTATTAAATATCTATTGCACATATATTATATTTCCAGTGCACATCTATTATATATATCCAGTGCAAATATATTAAATATCCAGTGCACATATATTATATATCCAGTGCACATACATTATATATATCCAGTGCACATTTATTAAATATCCAGTGCACTTATATTATATATATCTAGTGCACATATAACAAATATACAGTGCACATATATTAAATATCTATTGCACATATATTAAATATATCCAGTTCACATATATTAAATATCCAGTGCACATACATTATATATATCCAAAGCACATATATTATAAATATATCCAGTGCACATATATTAAATATCCAGTGCACATATATTAAATATCCATTGCACATATATTATATATTTCCAGTGCACATATATTAAATATCAAGTGCACATATATTATATTTCCAGTGCAAATACATTACATATATCCATTGCACATATATTAAACATCCAGTGCACATCAATTATATATCCAGTGCACATAAATTATGTATATCCAGTGCACATTTATTAAATATCTAGTGCACATATATTATATTTCCAGTGCACATATATTATATATATCCAGTGCACATATATTAAATATCCAGTGCACATATATTATATATCCAGTGCACATACATTATATATATATCAAGTGCACATATATTAAATATCCAGTGCACATATATTATATATCCAGTGCACATACATTATATATTTCCAGTACACATATTTTATTAATATACAGTGCATATATATTAAATATCCAGTGCACACATATTATATATCCAGTGCACATACATTATATATATCCAGTGCACATATATTAAATATCCAGTGCACATATATTAAATATCCAGTGCACATATATTAAATGTCCAGTGCACAAAAATTAAATATCCAGTGCACATAAATTTTATATCCAGTGCACGTACATTATATATATCCAGTGCACATATATTAAATAACCTTTGCACATATATTATATATATCCAGTGCACATATATTAAATATCCAGTGCACACATATTATATATCCAGTGCACATACATTATATATATATCCAGTGCACATATATTAAATATCCAGTGCACATATATTATATATATCCAGTGCACACCTATTTAATATCCAGTGCACATATATTATATTTCCAGTGCACATATATTATTTATATCCAGTGCACATATATTAAATATCCAGTGCACATATATTAAATATCCAGTGCACATATATTAAACATCCAGTGCACATATATTAAATATCGTTTGCAAATATATTATATATATCCAGTGCACATATATTAAATATCCAGTGCACACATATTATATATCCAGTGCACATACATTATATATATCCAGTGCACATATATTAAATATCCAGTGCACATATATTAAATATATCCAGTGCACATATATTAAATATCCAGTGCACACATATTATATATCCAGTGCACATACATTATATATATCCAGTGCACATATATTAAATATCCAGTGCACATATATTAAATATATCCAGTGCACATATATTAAATATCCAGTGCACAAAAATTAAATATCCAGTGCACATAAATTATATATCCAGTGCACATACATTATATATATATCCAGTGCACACCTATTTAATATCCAGTGCACATATATTATATTTCCAGTGCACATATATTATTTATATCCAGTGCACATATATTAAATATCCAGTGCACATATATTAAATATCCAGTGCACATAAATTATATATCTAGTGCACATACATTATATATATCCAGTGCACATTTATTAAATATCCAGTGCACATATATTATATATATCTAGTGCACATATAATATATATAGTGCACATATATTAAATATCCAGTGCTCATATATTAAATATATCCAGTGCACATATATTAAATATCCAGTGCACATATATTATATATATCCAAAGCACATATATTATATATATCCAGTGCACATATATTAAATATCCAGTGCACATATATTAAACATCCAGTGCACATATATTATATATATCCAGTGCACATAAATTAAATATCCAGTGCACATATATTAAACATCCAGTGCACATATATTAAATATCCAGTGCACATAAATTATATATCCAGTGCACATAAATTATATAAACCCAGTGCACATTTATTTAATATTCAGTCAACATATATTATATATATCCAGTGCACATATATTAAATATCCAGTGCACATATATTAAACATCCAGTGCACATATATTATATATATCCAGTGCACATAAATTAAATATCCAGTGCACATATATTAAACATCCAGTGCACATATATTATATATCCAGTGCACATATATTATATATATCCAGTGCACATATATTAAATATCCAGTGCACATAAATTAAATATCCAGTGCACATAAATTATATATCCAGTGCACATAAATTATATATACCCAGTGCACATTTATTTAATATCCAACGCACATATATTATATTTCCAGTGCACATATATTATATATCCAGTGCAAATATATTAAATATTCAGTGCACATATATTAAATATCCAGTGCACATATAATAAATATTCAGTGCATATATATTATATATCCAGTGCACAGACATTATATATATCCAGTGCACATATATTAAATATCCAGTGCACATAAATTAAATTTCCAGTGCACATAAATTATATATCCAGTGCATATACATTATATATATCCAGTTCAAATATATGAAATATCCAGTGCGCATATATTAAATATATCCAGTGCACATATATTAAATATCCAGTGCACAAAAATTAAATATCTAGTGCACATAAATTATATATCCAGTGCACATACATTATATATATCCAGTGCACATATATTAAATATCCAGTGCACATATATTAAATATATCCAGTGCACTTATATTAAATATCCAGTGCACAAAAATTAAATATCCAGTGCACATAAATTATATATCCAGTGCACATACATTATATATATATATCCAGTGCACACCTATTTAATATCCAGTGCACATATATTATATTTCCAGTGCACATATATTATTTATATCCAGTGCACATATATTAAATATCCAGTGCACATATATTAAATATCCAGTGCACATATATTAAATATCCAGTGCACATATATTAAACATCCAGTGCACATATATTATATATATCCAGTGCACATAAATTAAATATCCAGTGCACATATATTAAACATCCAGTGCACATATATTAAATATCCAGTGCACATAAATTATATATCCAGTGCACATAAATTCTATAAACCCAGTGCACATTTATTTAATATCCAGTGCACATATATTATATATATCCAGTGCACATAAATTAAATATCCAGTGCACATAAATGATATATCCAGTGCACATACATTATATATATCCAGTGCACATTTATTAAATATCCAGTGCACATATATTATGTATATCTAGTGCACATATAATAAATATACAGTGCACATATATTAAATATCCAGTGCACATATATTAAATATATCCAGTGCACATATATTAAATATCTAGTGCACATATATTATATATATATCCAAAGCACATATATTATATATATCCAGTGCACATCAATTAAATATCCAGTGCACATTTATTAAATATCCAGTGCACATATATTATATATCTAGTGAACATATAATAAATATCCAGTGCACATATGTTAAATATATCCAGTGCACATATATTAAATATCCAGTGCACATATTTTATATATCTAGTGCACATATAATAAATATACAGTGCACTTATATTAAATATCCAGTGCACATATATTAAATATATCCAGTGCACATATATTAAATATCCAGTGCACTTATATTATATATATCCAATGCACATATATTATATATATCCAGTGCACATATATTAAATATCCAGTGCACATATATTAAATATCCATTGCACATATATTATATATATCCAGTGCACATATATTAAATATCCAGTGCACATATATTATATTTTCAGTGCACATACATTACATATATCCAGTGCACATATATTAAATATCCAGTGCACATATATTAAACATCCAGTGCACATATATTATATATCCAGTGCACATATATTATATATATTCAGTGCACCTATATTAAATATCCAGTGCGCATATATTATATATCCAGTGCACATATATTATATTTCCAGTGCACATATATTATGTACATCCAGTGCACATAAATTAAATATCCAGTGCACATAAATTATATATCCAGTGCACATACATTATATATATCCAGTGCACATATATTATATTTCCAGTGCACATATTTTATCAATATACAGTGCACATATATTAAATATCCAGTGCACACATATTATATATCCAGTGCACATACATTATATATATCCAGTGCACATATATTAAATATCCAGTGCACATATATTAAATATCCAGTGCACATATATTAAATATCCAGTGCACATATATTAAACATCCAGTGAACATATATTATATATCCAGTACACATATATTATATATATCCAGTGCACATATATTAAATATCCAGTGCACATATATTAAACATTCAGTGCACATATATTATATATCCAGTGCACATATATTATATATATCCAGTGCACATATATTATATATATTGAGTGCACATATATTATATATCCAGTGCACATACATTATATATACCCAGTGCACATTTATTAAATATTCAGTGCACATATATTATGTATATCTAGTGCACATATAATAAATATACAGTGCACATATATTAAATATCTATTGCACATATATTAAATATATCCAGTGCACATATATTAAATATCCAGTGCACATAAATTATATATATATCCAAAACACATATATTATATATATCCAGTGCACATATATTAAATATCCAGTGCACATATATTAAATATCCATTGCACATATATTGTATGTATCAAGTGCACATATATTAAATATCCAGTGCACATATATTATATTTCCAGTGCACATAAATTATATATCTAGTGCACATACATTATATATATGCAGTGCACATTTATTAAATATCCAGTGCATATATATTATATATATCTAGTGCACATATAATATATATAGTGCACATATATTAAATATCCAGTGCTCATATATTAAATATATCCAGTGCACATATATTAAATATCCAGTGCACATATATTATATATATCCAAAGCACATATATTATATATATCCAGTGCACATATATTAAATATCCAGTGCACATATATTAAACATCCAGTGCACATATATTATATATATCCAGTGCACATAAATTAAATATCCAGTGCACATATATTAAACATCCAGTGCACATATATTAAATATCCAGTGCACATAAATTATATATCCAGTGCACATAAATTATATAAACCCAGTGCACATTTATTTAATATCCAGTGCACATATATTATATATATCCAGTGCACATATATTAAATATCCAGTGCACATATATTAAACATCCAGTGCACATATATTATATATATCCAGTGCACATAAATTAAATATCCAGTGCACATATATTATATATCCAGTGCACATTTATTTAATATCCAGTGCACATATATTATATATATCCAGTGCACATATATTAAATATCCAGTGCACATATATTATATATCCAGTGCACATACATTATATATATCCAGTGCACATATATTAAATATCCAGTGCACATATATTATATATCCAGTGCACATACATTATATATTTCCAGTGCACATATTTTATCAATATACAGTGCATATATATTAAATATCCAGTGCACACATATTATATATCCAGTGCACATACATTATATATATCCAGTGCACATATATTAAATATCCTTTGCACATATATTAAATATATCCAGTGCACATATATTAAATATCCAGTGCACACATATTATATATCCAGTGCACATACATTATATATATCCAGTGCACATATATTAAATATCCAGTGCACATATATTAAATATATCCAGTGCACATATATTAAATATCCAGTGCACAAAAATTAAATATCCAGTGCACATAAATTATATATCCAGTGCACATACATTATATATATATCCAGTGCACACCTATTTAATATCCAGTGCACATATATTATATTTCCAGTGCACATATATTATTTATATCCAGTGCACATATATTAAATATCCAGTGCACATATATTAAATATCCAGTGCACATAAATTATATATCTAGTGCACATACATTATATATATCCAGTGCACATTTATTAAATATCCAGTGCACATATATTATATATATCTAGTGCACATATAATATATATAGTGCACATATATTAAATATCCAGTGCTCATATATTAAATATATCCAGTGCACATATATTAAATATCCAGTGCACATATATTATATATATCCAAAGCACATATATTATATGTATCCAGTGCACATATATTAAATATCCCGTGCACATATATTAAACATCCAGTGCACATATATTATATATATCCAGTGCACATAAATTAAATATCCAGTGCACATATATTAAATATCCAGTGCACATAAATTATATATCTAGTGCACATACATTATATATATCCAGTGCACATTTATTAAATATCCAGTGCACATATATTATATATATCTAGTGCACATATAATATATATAGTGCACATATATTAAATATCCAGTGCTCATATATTAAATATATCCAGTGCACATATATTAAATATCCAGTGCACATATATTATATATATCCAAAGCACATATATTATATGTATCCAGTGCACATATATTAAATATCCCGTGCTCATATATTAAATATCCAGTGCACATATATTATATATATCCAGTGCACATAAATTAAATATCCAGTGCACATATATTAAACATCCAGTGCACATATATTAAATATCCAGTGCACATATATTATATATATCCAAAGCACATATATTATATATATCCAGTGCACATATATTAAATATCCCGTGCACATATATTAAACATCCAGTGCACATATATTATATATATCCAGTGCACATAAATTAAATATCCAGTGCACATATATTAAACATCCAGTGCACATATATTAAATATCCAGTGCACATAAATTATAAATCCAGTGCACATAAATTATATATACCCAGTGCATATTTATTTAATATCCAGTGCACATATATTATATATATCCAGTGCACATATATTAAATATCCAGTGCACATATATTAAACATCTAGTGCACATATATTATATATATCCAGTGCACATAAATTAAATATCCAGTGCACATATATTAAACATCCAGTGCACATATATTATATATCCAGTGCACATATATTATTTATATCCAGTGCACATATATTAAATATCCAGTGCACATAAATTAAATATTAAGTGCACATAAATTATATATCCAGTGCACATAAATTATATATACCCAGTGCACATTTATTTAATATCCAGTGCACATATATTATATTTCCAGTGCACATATATTATATATATCCAGTGCAAATATATTAAATATTCAGTGCACATATATTAAATATCCAGTGCACATATATTATATATATCTAGTGCACATATAAAAAATATCCAGTGCACATATATTAAATATCCAGTGCACATATATTAAATATCCAGTGCACATAAATTATATATCCAGTGCACATACATTATATATATATCCAGTGCACACCTATTTAATATCCAGTGCACATATATTATATTTCCAGTGCACATATATTATTTATATCCAGTGCACATATATTAAATATCCAGTGCACATATATTAAATATCCAGTGCACATAAATTATATATCTAGTGCACATACATTATATATATCCAGTGCACATTTATTAAATATCCAGTGCACATATATTATATATATCTAGTGCACATATAATATATATATAGTGCACATATATTAAATATCCAGTGCTCATATATTAAATATATCCAGTGCACATATATTAAATATCCAGTGCACATATATTATATATATCCAGTGCACATAAATTAAATATCCAGTGCACATATATTAAACATCCAGTGCACATATATTAAATATCCAGTGCACATAAATTATATATCCAGTGCACATAAATTATATAAACCCAGTGCACATTTATTTAATATCCAGTCAACATATATTATATATATCCAGTGCACATATATTAAATATCCAGTGCACATATATTAAACATCCAGTGCACATATATTATATATATCCAGTGCACATAAATTAAATATCCAGTGCACATATATTAAACATCCAGTGCACATATATTATATATCCAGTGCACATATATTATATATATCCAGTGCACATATATTAAATATCCAGTGCACATAAATTAAATATCCAGTGCACATAAATTATATCTCCAGTGCACATAAATTGTATATACCCAGTGCACATTTATTTAATATCCAGCGCACATATATTATATTTCCAGTGCACATATATTATATATATCCAGTGCAAATATATTAAATATTCAGTGCACATATATTAAATATCCAGTGCACATATAATAAATATCCAGTGCATATATATTATATATCCAG
The DNA here is from genome assembly GCF_031893055.1 of Leptodactylus fuscus. NCBI lineage: Eukaryota > Metazoa > Chordata > Amphibia > Anura > Leptodactylidae > Leptodactylus > Leptodactylus fuscus. Next base: position 232,153 of record NW_027439812.1, read on the forward strand.
TGCACAGACATTATATATATCCAGTGCACATATATTAAATATCCAGTGCACATATATTATATATATCTAGTGCACATATAATAAATATCCAGTGCATATATATTATATATCCAGTGCACAGACATTATATATATCCAGTGCACATATATTAAATATCCAGTGCACATATATTATATATATCTAGTGCACATATAATAAATATCCAGTGCACATATATTAAATATCCAGTGCACATAAATTAAATTTCCAGTGCACATAAATTATATATCCAGTGCATATACATTATATATATCCAGTTCAAATATATTAAATATCCAGTGCACATATATTAAATATATCCAGTGCACATATATTAAATATCCAGTGCACAAAAATTAAATATCTAGTGCACATAAATTATATATCCAGTGCACATACATTATATATATCCAGTGCACATATATTAAATATCCAGTGCACATATATTAAATATATCCAGTGCACATATATTAAATATCCAGTGCACACATATTATATATCCAGTGCACATACATTATATATATCCAGTGCACATATATTAAATATCCAGTGCACAAAAATTAAATATCCAGTGCACATAAATTATATATCCAGTGCACATACATTATATATATATCCAGTGCACACCTATTTAATATCCAGTGCACATATATTATATTTCCAGTGCACATATATTATTTATATCCAGTGCACATATATTAAATATCCAGTGCACATATATTAAATATCCAGTGCACATAAGTTATATATCTAGTGCACATACATTATATATATCCAGTGCACATTTATTAAATATCTAGTGCACATATATTATATATATCTAGTGCACATATAATATATATAGTGCACATATATTAAATATCCAGTGCTCATATATTAAATATATCCAGTGCACATATATTAAATATCCAGTGCACATATATTATATATATCCAAAGCACATATATTATATATATCCAGTGCACATATATTAAATATCCAGTGCACATATATTAAACATCCAGTGCACATATATTATATATATCCAGTGCACATAAATTAAATATCCAGTGCACATATATTAAACATCCAGTGCACATATATTAAATATCCAGTGCACATAAATTATATATCCAGTGCACATAAATTATATAAACCCAGTGCACATTTATTTAATATCCAGTCAACATATATTATATATATCCAGTGCACATATATTAAATATCCAGTGCACATATATTAAACATCCAGTGCACATATATTATATATATCCAGTGCACATAAATTAAATATCCAGTGCACATATATTAAACATCCAGTGCACATATATTATATATCCAGTGCACATATATTATATATATCCAGTGCACATATATTAAATATCCAGTGCACATAAATTAAATATCCAGTGCACATAAATTATATCTCCAGTGCACATAAATTATATATACCCAGTGCACATTTATTTAATATCCAGCGCACATATATTATATTTCCAGTGCACATATATTATATATATCCAGTGCAAATATATTAAATATTCAGTGCACATATATTAAATATCCAGTGCACATATAATAAATATCCAGTGCATATATATTATATATCCAGTGCACAGACATTATATATATCCAGTGCACATATATTAAATATCCAGTGCACATATATTTTATATATCTAGTGCACATATAATAAATATCCAGTGCACTTATATTAAATATCCAGTGCACATAAATTAAATTTCCAGTGCACATAAATTATATATCCAGTGCATATACATTATATATATCCAGTTCAAATATATTAAATATCCAGTGCACATATATTAAATATATGCAGTGCACATATATTAAATATCCAGTGCACAAAAATTAATTATCTAGTGCACATAAATTATATATCCAGTGCACATACATTATATATATCCAGTGCACATATATTAAATATCCAGTGCACATATATTAAATATATCCAGTGCACTTATATTAAATATCCAGTGCACAAAAATTAAATATCCAGTGCACATAAATTATATATCCAGTGCACATACATTATATATATATATATCCAGTGCACACCTATTTAATATCCAGTGCACATATATTATATTTCCAGTGCACATATATTATTTATATCCAGTGCACATATATTAAATATCCAGTGCACATATATTAAATATCCAGTGCACATATATTAAATATCCAGTGCACATATATTAAACATCCAGTGCACATATATTATATATATCCAGTGCACATAAATTAAATATCCAGTGCACATATATTAAACATCCAGTGCACATATATTAAATATCCAGTGCACATATATTAAATATCCAGTGCACATAAATTATATATCCAGTGCACATAAATTATATAAACCCAGTGCACATTTATTTAATATCCAGTGCACATATATTATATATATCCAGTGCACATATATTAAATATCCAGTGCACATATATTAAACATCCAGTGCACATATATTATATATATCCAGTGCACATATATTAAATATCCAGTGCACATATATTAAATATCCAGTGCACATATATTAAATATCCAGTGCACATAAATTATATATCCAGTGCACATAAATTATATAAACCCAGTGCACATTTATTTAATATCCAGTGCACATATATTATATATATCCAGTGCACATATATTAAATATCCAGTGCACATATATTAAACATCCAGTGCACATATATTATATATATCCAGTGCACATAAATTAAATATCCAGTGCACATATATTAAACATCCAGTGCACATATATTATATATCCAGTGCACATATATTATATATACCCATTGCACATTTATTTAATATCCAGTGCACATATATTATATTTCCAGTGCACATATATTATATATATCCAGTGCAAATATATTAAATATTCAGTGCACATATACTAAATATCCAGTGCACATATAATAAATATCCAGTGCACATAAATTAAATATCCAGTGCACATCAATTATATATCCAGTGCACATTTATTTAATATCTAATGCACAGATATTACATTTCCAGTGCTCATATATTATATATATCCAGTGCACATATATTTAATATCCAGTGCACATATATTAAATATATCCAGTGCACATATATTAAATATCCAGTGCACATAAATTATATATCCAGTGCACATACATTATATATATCCAGTGCACATTTATTAAATATCCAGTGCACTTATATTATATATATCTAGTGCACATATAATAAATATACAGTGCACATATATTAAATATCTATTGCACATATATTAAATATATCCAGTTCACATATATTAAATATCCAGTGCACATACATTATATATATCCAAAGCACATATATTATATATATATCCAGTGCACATATATTAAATATCCAGTGCACATATATTAAATATCCATTGCACATATATTATATATTTCCAGTGCACATATATTAAATATCAAGTGCACATATATTATATTTCCAGTGCAAATACATTACATATATCCATTGCACATATATTAAACATCCAGTGCACATCAATTATATATCCAGTGCACATAAATTATGTATATCCAGTGCACATTTATTAAATATCTAGCGCACATATATTATATTTCCAGTGCACATATATTATATATATCCAGTGCACATATATTAAATATCCAGTGCACATATATTATATATCCAGTGCACATACATTATATATTTCCAGTGCACATATTTTATCAATATACAGTGCATATATATTAAATATCCAGTGCACACATATTATATATCCAGTGCACATACATTATATATATCCAGTGCACATATATTAAATATCCAGTGCACATATATTAAATATCCAGTGCACATATATTAAAAATCCAGTGCACTAAAAATTAAATATCCAGTGCACATAAATTTTATATCCAGTGCACGTACATGATATATATCCAGTGCACATATATTAAATATCCTTTGCACATATATTATATATATCCAGTGCACATATATTAAATATCCAGTGCACACATATTATATATCCAGTGCACATACATTATATATATATCCAGTGCACATATATTAAATATCCAGTGCACATATATTATATATATCCAGTGCACACCGATTCAATATCCAGTGCACATATATTATATTTCCAGTGCACATATATTATTTATATCCAGTGCACATATATTAAATATCCAGTGCACATATATTAAAAATCCAGTGCACATAAATTATATATCTAGTGCACATACATTATATATATCCAGTGCACATACATTATATATATCCAGTGCACATTTATTAAATATCCAGTGCACATATATTATATATATATCTAGTGCACATATAATATATATACAGTGCACATATATTAAATATATCCAGTGCACATATATTAAACATCCAGTGCACATATATTATATATATCCAGTGCACATAAATTAAACATCCAGTGCACATATATTAAACATCCAGTACACATATATCAAATATCCAGTGCACATATATTAAACATCCAGTGCACATATATTATATATATCCAGTGCACATAAATTAAATATCCAGTGCACATATATTAAACATCCAGTGCACATATATTAAATATCCAGTGCACATATATTATATATATCCAGTGCACATATATTAAATATCCAGTGCACATATATTAAACATCTAGTGCACATATAATAAATATACAGTGCACATATATTAAATATCCAGTGCACATATATTAAATATATCCAGTGCACATATATTAAATATCCAGTGCACATATATTATATATATCCAAAGCACATATATTATATATATCCAGTGCACATATATTAAATATCCAGTGCACATATATTAAACATCCAGTGCACATATATTATATATATCCAGTGCACATAAATTAAATATCCAGTGCACATATATTTAACATCCAGTGCACATATATTAAATATCCAGTGCACATAAATTATATATCCAGTGCAAATATATTAAATATCCAGTTAACATATATTATATATCCAGTGCACATACATTATATATATCCAGTGCACATTTATTAAATATCCAGTGCACTTATATTTTATATATCTAGTGCACATATAATAAATATACAGTGCACATATATTAAATATCTATTGCACATATATTAAATATATCCAGTTCACATATATTAAGTATCCAGTGCACATACATTATATATATCCAAAGCAAATATATTATATATATATCCAGTGCACATATATTAAATATCCAGTGCACATATATTAAATATCCATTGCACATATATTATATATTTCCAGTGCACATATATTAAATATCCAGTGCACATATATTATATTTCCAGTGCAAATACATTACATATATCCAGTGCACATATATTAAACATCCAGTGCACATCAATTATATATCCAGTGCACATAAATTATGTATATCCAGTGCACATTTATTAAATATCTAGTGCACATATATTATATTTCCAGTGCACATATATTATATATATCCAGAGCACATATATTAGATATCCAGTGCACATATATTATATATCCAGTGCACATATATTATATATATATATATCAAGTGCACATATATTAAATATCCAGTGCACATATATTATATATCCAGTGCACATACATTATATATTTCCAGTGCACATATTTTATCAATATACATTGCATATATATTAATTATTCAGTGCACACATATTATATATCCAGTGCACATACATTATATATATCCAGTGCACATATATTAAATATCCTTTGCACATATATTATATATATCCAGTGCACATATATTAAATATCCAGTGCACACATATTATATATCCAGTGCACATACATTATATATATCCAGTGCACATATATTAAATATCCAGTGCACATATATTAAATATATCCAGTGCACATATATTAAATATCCAGTGCACAAAAATTAAATATCCAGTGCACATAAATTATATATCCAGTGCACATACATTATATATATCCAGTGCACATATATTAAATATCCTTTGCACATATATTATATATATCCAGTGCACATATATTAAATATCCAGTGCACACATATTATATATCCAGTGCACATACATTATATATATATATATCCAGTGCACATATATTAAATATCCAGTGCACATATATTATATATATCCAGTGCACACCTATTTAATATCCAGTGCACATATATTATATTTCCAGTGCACATATATTATTTATATCCAGTGCACATATATTAAATATCCAGTGCACATATATTAAATATCCAGTGCACATATATTAAAAATCTAGTGCACATATATTAAATATTCAGTGCACATAAATTATATATCTAGTGCACATACATTATATATATCCAGTGCACATTTATTAAATATCCAGTGCACATATATTATATATATATCTAGTGCACATATAATATATATTCAGTGCACATATATTAAATATCCAGTGCACATATATTAAATATATCCAGTGCACATATATTAAATATCCAGTGCACATATATTATATATATCCAAAGCACATATATTATATATATCCAGTGCACATATATTAAATATCCAGTGCACATATATTAAACATCCAGTGCACATATATTATATATATCCAGTGCACATAAATTAAATATCCAGTGCACATATATTAAACATCCAGTGCACATATATTAAATATCCAGTGCACATAAATTATATATCCAGTGCACATAAATTATATATACCCAGTGCACATTTATTTAATATCCAGTGCACATATATTATATATATCCAGTGCACATATATTAAATATCCAGTGCACATATATTAAACATCTAGTGCACATATAATAAATATACAGTGCACATATATTAAATATCCAGTGCACATATATTAAATATATCCAGTGCACATATATTAAATATCCAGTGCACATATATTATATATATCCAAAGCACATATATTATATATATCCAGTGCACATATATTAAATATCCAGTGCACATATATTAAACATCCAGTGCACATATATTATATATATCCAGTGCACAAAAATTAAATATCCAGTGCACATATATTAAACATCCAGTGCACATATATTAAATATCCAGTGTACATAAATTATATATCCAGTGCAAATATATTAAATATCCAGTGCACATATATTATATATCCAGTGCACATACATTATATATATCCAGTGCACATTTATTAAATATGCAGTGCACTTATATTATATATATCTAGTGCACATATAATAAATATACAGTGCACATATATTAAATATCTATTGCACATATATTAAATATATCCAGTTCACATATATTAAATATCCAGTGCACATACATTATATATATCCAAAGCACATATATTATATATATATCCAGTGCACATATATTAAATATCCAGTGCACATATATTAAATATCCAAAGCACATATATTATATATATATCCAGTGCACATATATTAAATATCCAGTGCACATATATTATATTTCCAGTGCAAATACATTACAAATATCCAGTGCACATATATTAAACATCCAGTGCACATCAATTATATATCCAGTGCACATAAATTATGTATATCCAGTGCACATTTATTAAATATCTAGTGCACATATATTATATTTCCAGTGCACATATATTATATATATCCAGTGCACATATATTAAATATCCAGTGCACATATATTATATATCCAGTGCACATACATTATATATATCCAGTGCACATATATTAAATATCCAGTGCACATATATTATATATCCAGTGCACATACATTATATATTTCCAGTGCACATATTTTATCAATATACAGTGCATATATATTAAATATCCAGTGCACACATATTATATATCCAGTGCACATACATTATATATATCCAGTGCACATATATTAAATATCCTTTGCACATATATTATATATATCCAGTGCACATATATTAAATATCCAGTGCACACATATTATATATCCAGTGCACATATATTATATATATCCAGTGCACATATATTAAATATCCAGTGCAAATATATTAAATATCCAGTGCACATATATTAAATATCCAGTGCACATATATTAAAAATCCAGTGCACATATATTAAATATCCAGTGCACATATATTAAATATTCAGTGCACATAAATTACATATCTAGTGCACATACATTATATATATCCAGTGCACATTTATTAAATATCCAGTGCACATATATTATATATATATCTAGTGCACATATAATATATATACAGTGCACATATATTAAATATCCAGTGCACATATATTAAATATATCCAGTGCACATATATTAAATATTCAGTGCACATATATTATATATATATCCAAAGCACATATATTATATATATCCAGTGCACATATATAAAATATCCAGTGCACATATATTAAACATCCAGTGCACATATATTATATACATCCAGTGCACATAAATTAGATATCCAGTGCACATATATTAAACATCCAGTGCACATATATTAAATATCCAGTGCACATAAATTATATATCCAGTGCACATAAATTATATATACCCAGTGCACATTTATTTAATATCCAGTGCACATATATTATATATATCCAGTGCACATATATTAAATATCCAGTGCACATATATTAAACATCTAGTGCACATATATTATATATATCCAGTGCACATAAATTAAATATCCAGTGCACATATATTAAACATGCAGTGCACATATATTATATATCCAGTGCACATATATTATTTATATCCAGTGCACATATATTAAATATCCAGTGCACATAAATTAAATATCCAGTGCACATAAATTATATATCCAGTGCACATAAATTATATATACCCAGTGCACATTTATTTAATATCCAGTGCACATATATTATATTTCCAGTGCACATATATTATATATATCCAGTGCAAATATATTAAATATTCAGTGCACATATATTAAATATCCAGTGCACATATATTATATATATCTAGTGCACATATAATAAATATCCAGTGCACGTATATTTAACATCTAGTGCACTTAAATTATATATCCAGTGCACATACATTATATATATATATATATATATATATATATCCAGTGCACACCTATTTAATATCCAGTGCACATACATTATATTTCCAGTGCACATATATTATTTATATCCAGTGCACATATATTAAATATCTAGTGCACATATATTAAATATCCAGTGCACATATATTAAATATCCAGTGCACATAAATTATATATCCAGTGCACATACATTATATATATCCAATGCACATTTATTAAATATCCAGTGCACATATATTATATATATCTAGTGCACATATAATAAATAAACAGTGCACATATATTAAATATCCAGTGCACGTATATTAAATATATCCAGTGCACATATATTAAATATATCCAGTGCACATATATTAAATATCCAGTGCACATATATTATATATATCCAAAGCACATACATTATATATATCCAGTGCACATAGATTAAATATCCAGTGCACATATATTATATATCCAGTGCACATACATTATATATTTCCAGTGCACATATTGTATCAATATACAGTGCATATATATCAAATAACCAGTGCACACATATTATATATCCAGTGCACATACATTATATATATCCAGTGCACATATATTAAATATCGTTTGCACATATATTATATATATCCAGCGCACATATATTAAATATCCAGTGCACACATATTATATATCCAGTGCACATACATTATATATATCCAGTGCACATATATTAAATATCCAGTGCACATATATTAAATATATCCAGTGCACATATATTAAATATCCAGTGCACACATATTATATATCCAGTGCACATACATTATATATATCCAGTGCACATATATTAAATATCCAGTGCACATATATTAAATATATCCAGTGCACATATATTAAATATATCCAGTGCACATATATTAAATATCGTTTGCACATATATTATATATATCCAGCGCACATATATTAAATATCCAGTGCACACATATTATATATCCAGTGCACATACATTATATATATCCAGTGCACATATATTAAATATCCAGTGCACATATATTAAATATATCCAGTGCACATATATTAAATATCCAGTGCACACATATTATATATCCAGTGCACATACATTATATATATCCAGTGCACATATATTAAATATCCAGTGCACATATATTAAATATATCCAGTGCACATATATTAAATATCCAGTGCACAAAAATTAAATATCCAGTGCACATAAATTATATATCCAGTGCACATACATTATATATATATCCAGTGCACACCTATTTAATATCCAGTGCACATATATTATATTTCCAGTGCACATATATTATTTATATCCAGTGCACATATATTAAATATCCAGTGCACATATATTAAATATCCAGTGCACATAAATTATATATCTAGTGCACATACATTATATATATCCAGTGCACATTTATTAAATATCCAGTGCACATATATTATATATATCTAGTGCACATATAATATATATAGTGCACATATATTAAATATCCAGTGCTCATATATTAAATATATCCAGTGCACATATATTAAATATCCAGTGCACATATATTATATATATCCAAAGCACATATATTATATGTATCCAGTGCACATATATTAAATATCCCGTGCACATATATTAAACATCCAGTGCACATATATTATATATATCCAGTGCACATAAATTAAATATCCAGTGCACATATATTAAATATCCAGTGCACATAAATTATATATCTAGTGCACATACATTATATATATCCAGTGCACATTTATTAAATATCCAGTGCACATATATTATATATATCTAGTGCACATATAATATATATAGTGCACATATATTAAATATCCAGTGCTCATATATTAAATATATCCAGTGCACATATATTAAATATCCAGTGCACATATATTATATATATCCAAAGCACATATATTATATGTATCCAGTGCACATATATTAAATATCCCGTGCTCATATATTAAATATCCAGTGCACATATATTATATATATCCAGTGCACATAAATTAAATATCCAGTGCACATATATTAAACATCCAGTGCACATATATTAAATATCGTTTGCACATATATTATATATATCCAGCGCACATATATTAAATATCCAGTGCACACATATTATATATCCAGTGCACATACATTATATATATCCAGTGCACATATATTAAATATCCAGTGCACATATATTAAATATATCCAGTGCACATATATTAAATATCCAGTGCACACATATTATATATCCAGTGCACATACATTATATATATCCAGTGCACATATATTAAATATCCAGTGCACATATATTAAATATATCCAGTGCACATATATTAAATATCCAGTGCACAAAAATTAAATATCCAGTGCACATAAATTATATATCCAGTGCACATACATTATATATATATCCAGTGCACACCTATTTAATATCCAGTGCACATATATTATATTTCCAGTGCACATATATTATTTATATCCAGTGCACATATATTAAATATCCAGTGCACATATATTAAATATCCAGTGCACATAAATTATATATCTAGTGCACATACATTATATATATCCAGTGCACATTTATTAAATATCCAGTGCACATATATTATATATATCTAGTGCACATATAATATATATAGTGCACATATATTAAATATCCAGTGCTCATATATTAAATATATCCAGTGCACATATATTAAATATCCAGTGCACATATATTATATATATCCAAAGCACATATATTATATGTATCCAGTGCACATATATTAAATATCCCGTGCACATATATTAAACATCCAGTGCACATATATTATATATATCCAGTGCACATAAATTAAATATCCAGTGCACATATATTAAATATCCAGTGCACATAAATTATATATCTAGTGCACATACATTATATATATCCAGTGCACATTTATTAAATATCCAGTGCACATATATTATATATATCTAGTGCACATATAATATATATAGTGCACATATATTAAATATCCAGTGCTCATATATTAAATATATCCAGTGCACATATATTAAATATCCAGTGCACATATATTATATATATCCAAAGCACATATATTATATGTATCCAGTGCACATATATTAAATATCCCGTGCTCATATATTAAATATCCAGTGCACATATATTATATATATCCAGTGCACATAAATTAAATATCCAGTGCACATATATTAAACATCCAGTGCACATATATTAAATATCCAGTGCACATATATTATATATATCCAAAGCACATATATTATATATATCCAGTGCACATATATTAAATATCCCGTGCACATATATTAAACATCCAGTGCACATATATTATATATATCCAGTGCACATAAATTAAATATCCAGTGCACATATATTAAACATCCAGTGCACATATATTAAATATCCAGTGCACATAAATTATAAATCCAGTGCACATAAATTATATATACCCAGTGCATATTTATTTAATATCCAGTGCACATATATTATATATATCCAGTGCACATATATTAAATATCCAGTGCACATATATTAAACATCTAGTGCACATATATTATATATATCCAGTGCACATAAATTAAATATCCAGTGCACATATATTAAACATCCAGTGCACATATATTATATATCCAGTGCACATATATTATTTATATCCAGTGCACATATATTAAATATCCAGTGCACATAAATTAAATATTAAGTGCACATAAATTATATATCCAGTGCACATAAATTATATATACCCAGTGCACATTTATTTAATATCCAGTGCACATATATTATATTTCCAGTGCACATATATTATATATATCCAGTGCAAATATATTAAATATTCAGTGCACATATATTAAATATCCAGTGCACATATATTATATATATCTAGTGCACATATAAAAAATATCCAGTGCACATATATTAAATATCCAGTGCACATATATTAAATATCCAGTGCACATAAATTATATATCCAGTGCACATACATTATATATATATCCAGTGCACACCTATTTAATATCCAGTGCACATATATTATATTTCCAGTGCACATATATTATTTATATCCAGTGCACATATATTAAATATCCAGTGCACATATATTAAATATCCAGTGCACATAAATTATATATCTAGTGCACATACATTATATATATCCAGTGCACATTTATTAAATATCCAGTGCACATATATTATATATATCTAGTGCACATATAATATATATATAGTGCACATATATTAAATATCCAGTGCTCATATATTAAATATATCCAGTGCACATATATTAAATATCCAGTGCACATATATTATATATATCCAGTGCACATAAATTAAATATCCAGTGCACATATATTAAACATCCAGTGCACATATATTAAATATCCAGTGCACATAAATTATATATCCAGTGCACATAAATTATATAAACCCAGTGCACATTTATTTAATATCCAGTCAACATATATTATATATATCCAGTGCACATATATTAAATATCCAGTGCACATATATTAAACATCCAGTGCACATATATTATATATATCCAGTGCACATAAATTAAATATCCAGTGCACATATATTAAACATCCAGTGCACATATATTATATATCCAGTGCACATATATTATATATATCCAGTGCACATATATTAAATATCCAGTGCACATAAATTAAATATCCAGTGCACATAAATTATATCTCCAGTGCACATAAATTATATATACCCAGTGCACATTTATTTAATATCCAGCGCACATATATTATATTTCCAGTGCACATATATTATATATATCCAGTGCAAATATATTAAATATTCAGTGCACATATATTAAATATCCAGTGCACATATAATAAATATCCAGTGCATATATATTATATATCCAGTGCACAGACATTATATATATCCAGTGCACATATATTAAATATCCAGTGCACATATATTATATATATCTAGTGCACATATAATAAATATCCAGTGCATATATATTATATATCCAGTGCACAGACATTATATATATCCAGTGCACATATATTAAATATCCAGTGCACATATATTATATATATCTAGTGCACATATAATAAATATCCAGTGCACATATATTAAATATCCAGTGCACATAAATTAAATTTCCAGTGCACATAAATTATATATCCAGTGCATATACATTATATATATCCAGTTCAAATATATTAAATATCCAGTGCACATATATTAAATATATCCAGTGCACATATATTAAATATCCAGTGCACAAAAATTAAATATCTAGTGCACATAAATTATATATCCAGTGCACATACATTATATATATCCAGTGCACATATATTAAATATCCAGTGCACATATATTAAATATATCCAGTGCACATATATTAAATATCCAGTGCACACATATTATATATCCAGTGCACATACATTATATATATCCAGTGCACATATATTAAATATCCAGTGCACAAAAATTAAATATCCAGTGCACATAAATTATATATCCAGTGCACATACATTATATATATATCCAGTGCACACCTATTTAATATCCAGTGCACATATATTATATTTCCAGTGCACATATATTATTTATATCCAGTGCACATATATTAAATATCCAGTGCACATATATTAAATATCCAGTGCACATAAGTTATATATCTAGTGCACATACATTATATATATCCAGTGCACATTTATTAAATATCCAGTGCACATGTATTATATATATCTAGTGCACATATAATATATATAGTGCACATATATTAAATATCCAGTGCTCATATATTAAATATATCCAGTGCACATATATTAAATATCCAGTGCACATATATTATATATATCCAAAGCACATATATTATATATATCCAGTGCACATATATTAAATATCCAGTGCACATATATTAAACATCCAGTGCACATATATTATATATATCCAGTGCACATAAATTAAATATCCAGTGCACATATATTAAACATCCAGTGCACATATATTAAATATCCAGTGCACATAAATTATATATCCAGTGCACATAAATTATATAAACCCAGTGCACATTTATTTAATATCCAGTCAACATATATTATATATATCCAGTGCACATATATTAAATATCCAGTGCACATATATTAAACATCCAGTGCACATATATTATATATATCCAGTGCACATAAATTAAATATCCAGTGCACATATATTAAACATCCAGTGCACATATATTATATATCCAGTGCACATATATTATATATATCCAGTGCACATATATTAAATATCCAGTGCACATAAATTAAATATCCAGTGCACATAAATTATATCTCCAGTGCACATAAATTATATATACCCAGTGCACATTTATTTAATATCCAGCGCACATATATTATATTTCCAGTGCACATATATTATATATATCCAGTGCAAATATATTAAATATTCAGTGCACATATATTAAATATCCAGTGCACATATAATAAATATCCAGTGCATATATATTATATATCCAGTGCACAGACATTATATATATCCAGTGCACATATATTAAATATCCAGTGCACATATATTTTATATATCTAGTGCACATATAATAAATATCCAGTGCACTTATATTAAATATCCAGTGCACATAAATTAAATTTCCAGTGCACATAAATTATATATCCAGTGCATATACATTATATATATCCAGTTCAAATATATTAAATATCCAGTGCACATATATTAAATATATGCAGTGCACATATATTAAATATCCAGTGCACAAAAATTAATTATCTAGTGCACATAAATTATATATCCAGTGCACATACATTATATATATCCAGTGCACATATATTAAATATCCAGTGCACATATATTAAATATATCCAGTGCACTTATATTAAATATCCAGTGCACAAAAATTAAATATCCAGTGCACATAAATTATATATCCAGTGCACATACATTATATATATATATCCAGTGCACACCTATTTAATATCCAGTGCACATATATTATATTTCCAGTGCACATATATTATTTATATCCAGTGCACATATATTAAATATCCAGTGCACATATATTAAATATCCAGTGCACATATATTAAATATCCAGTGCACATATATTAAACATCCAGTGCACATATATTATATATATCCAGTGCACATAAATTAAATATCCAGTGCACATATATTAAACATCCAGTGCACATATATTAAATATCCAGTGCACATATATTAAATATCCAGTGCACATAAATTATATATCCAGTGCACATAAATTATATAAACCCAGTGCACATTTATTTAATATCCAGTGCACATATATTATATATATCCAGTGCACATATATTAAATATCCAGTGCACATATATTAAACATCCAGTGCACATATATTATATATATCCAGTGCACATATATTAAATATCCAGTGCACATATATTAAATATCCAGTGCACATATATTAAATATCCAGTGCACATAAATTATATATCCAGTGCACATAAATTATATAAACCCAGTGCACATTTATTTAATATCCAGTGCACATATATTATATATATCCAGTGCACATATATTAAATATCCAGTGCACATATATTAAACATCCAGTGCACATATATTATATATATCCAGTGCACATAAATTAAATATCCAGTGCACATATATTAAACATCCAGTGCACATATATTATATATCCAGTGCACATATATTATATATACCCATTGCACATTTATTTAATATCCAGTGCACATATATTATATTTCCAGTGCACATATATTATATATATCCAGTGCAAATATATTAAATATTCAGTGCACATATACTAAATATCCAGTGCACATATAATAAATATCCAGTGCACATAAATTAAATATCCAGTGCACATCAATTATATATCCAGTGCACATTTATTTAATATCTAATGCACAGATATTACATTTCCAGTGCTCATATATTATATATATCCAGTGCACATATATTTAATATCCAGTGCACATATATTAAATATATCCAGTGCACATATATTAAATATCCAGTGCACATAAATTATATATCCAGTGCACATACATTATATATATCTAGTGCACATTTATTAAATATCCAGTGCACATATATTATATTTCCAGTGCACATATATTATATATATCCAGTGCAAATATATTAAATATCCAGTGCACATATATTAAATATCCAGTGCACATATAATAAATATCCAGTGCACATATATTATATATCCAGTGCACATATATTAAATATCCAGTGCACATGTATTATATATATCTAGTGCACATATAATAAATATCCAGTGCACATATATTAAATATCCAGTGCACATATATTATATATCCAGTGCACATACATTATATATATCCAGTGCACATTTATTTAATATCCAGTGCACATATATTATATTTCCAGTGCACATTTATTATATATATCCAGTGCAAATATATTAAATATCCAGTGCACATATATTATATTTCCAGTGCACATATTATATCTATATAAAGTGCACATATATTAAATATCCAGTGCACACATATTACATATCCAGTGCACATACATTATATATATCCAGTGCACATATATTAAATCTCCAGTGCACATATATTAAATATCCAGTGCACATATATTATATATCCAGTGCACACATATTATATATATTCAGTGCACATAAATTAAATATCCAGTTCGCATATATTATATATCCAGTGCACATATATTATATATCCAGTACACATATATTATATATATCCAGTGCACATATATTAAATATCCAGTGCACATATATTATATATATCCAAAGCACATACATTATATATATCCAGTGCACATAGATTAAATATCCAGTGCACATATATTATATATCCAGTGCACATACATTATATATTTCCAGTGCACATATTGTATCAATATACAGTGCATATATATCAAATAACCAGTGCACACATATTATATATCCAGTGCACATACATTATATATATCCAGTGCACATATATTAAATATCGTTTGCACATATATTAAATATATCCAGTGCACATATATTAAATATCCAGTGCACACATATTATATATCCAGTGCACATACATTATATATATCCAGTGCACATATATTAAATATCCAGTGCACATATATTAAATATATCCAGTGCACATATATTAAATATATCCAGTGCACATATATTAAATATCGTTTGCACATATATTATATATATCCAGCGCACATATATTAAATATCCAGTGCACACATATTATATATCCAGTGCACATACATTATATATATCCAGTGCACATATATTAAATATATCCAGTGCACATATATTAAATATCCAGTGCACACATATTATATATCCAGTGCACATACATTATATATATCCAGTGCACATATATTAAATATCCAGTGCACATATATTAAATATATCCAGTGCACATATATTAAATATCCAGTGCACAAAAATTAAATATCCAGTGCACATAAATTATATATCCAGTGCACATACATTATATATATATCCAGTGCACACCTATTTAATATCCAGTGCACATATATTATATTTCCAGTGCACATATATTATTTATATCCAGTGCACATATATTAAATATCCAGTGCACATATATTAAATATCCAGTGCACATAAATTATATATCTAGTGCACATACATTATATATATCCAGTGCACATTTATTAAATATCCAGTGCACATATATTATATATAACTAGTGCACATATAATATATATAGTGCACATATTTTAAATATCCAGTGCTCATATATTAAATATATCCAGTGCACATATATTAAATATCCAGTGCACATATATTATATATATCCAAAGCACATATATTATATATATCCAGTGCACATATATTAAATATCCCGTGCACATATATTAAACATCCAGTGCACATATATTATATATATCCAGTGCACTTAAATTAAATATCCAGTGCACATATATTAAACATCCAGTGCACATATATTAAATATCCAGTGCACATAAATTATAAATCCAGTGCACATAAATTTTATATACCCAGTGCATATTTATTTAATATCCAGTGCACATATATTATATATATCCAGTGCACATATATTAAATATCCAGTGCACATATATTAAACATCTAGTGCACATATATTATATATATCCAGTGCACATAAATTAAATATCCAGTGCACATATATTAAACATCCAGTGCACATATATTATATATCCAGTTCACATATATTATTTATATCCAGTGCACATATATTAAATATCCAGTGCACATAAATTAAATATCCAGTGCACATAAATTATATATCCAGTGCACATAAATTATATATATACCCAGTGCACATTTATTTAATATCCAGCGCACATATATTATATTTCCAGTGCACATATATTATATATATCCAGTGCAAATATATTAAATATTCAGTGCACATATATTAAATATCCAGTGCACATATAATAAATATCCAGTGCATATATATTATATATCCAGTGCACAGACATTATATATATCCAGTGCACATATATTAAATATCCAGTGCACATATATTATATATATCTAGTGCACATATAATAAATATCCAGTGCATATATATTATATATCCAGTGCACAGACATTATATATATCCAGTGCACATATATTAAATATCCAGTGCACATATATTATATATATCTAGTGCACATATAATAAATATCCAGTGCACATATATTAAATATCCAGTGCACATAAATTAAATTTCCAGTGCACATAAATTATATATCCAGTGCATATACATTATATATATCCAGTTCAAATATATTAAATATCCAGTGCACATATATTAAATATATCCAGTGCACATATATTAAATATCCAGTGCACAAAAATTAAATATCTAGTGCACATAAATTATATATCCAGTGCACATACATTATATATATCCAGTGCACATATATTAAATATCCAGTGCACATATATTAAATATATCCAGTGCACTTATATTAAATATCCAGTGCACAAAAATTAAATATCCAGTGCACATAAATTATATATCCAGTGCACATACATTATATATATATATCCAGTGCACACCTATTTAATATCCAGTGCACATATATTATATTTCCAGTGCACATATATTATTTATATCCAGTGCACATATATTAAATATCCAGTGCACATATTTAAATATCCAGTGCACATATATTAAACATCCAGTGCACATATATTATATATATATCCAGTGCACATAAATTAAATATCCAGTGCACATATATTAAACATCCAGTGCACATATATTAAATATCCAGTGCACATAAATTATATATCCAGTGCACATAAATTATATAAACCCAGTGCACATTTATTTAATATCCAGTGCACATATATTATATATATCCAGTGCACATATATTAAATATCCAGTGCACATATATTAAACATCCAGTGCACATATATTATATATATCCAGTGCACATAAATTAAATATCCAGTGCACATATATTAAACATCCAGTGAACATATATTATATATCCAGTGCACATATATTATATATATCCAGTGCACATATATTAAATATCCAGTGCACATAAATTAAATATCCGGTGCACATAAATTATATATCCAGTGCACATAAATTATATATACCCATTGCACATTTATTTAATATCCAGTGCACATATATTATATTTCCAGTGCACATATATTATATATATCCAGTGCAAATATATTAAATATTCAGTGCACATATACTAAATATCCAGTGCACATATAATAAATATCCAGTGCACATAAATTAAATATCCAGTGCACATCAATTATATATCCAGTGCACATTTATTAAATATCTAATGCACATATATTACATTTCCAGTGCTCATATATTATATATATCCAGTGCACATATATTTAATATCCAGTGCACATATATTAAATATATCCAGTGCACATATATTAAATATCCAGTGCACATAAATTATATATCCAGTGCACATACATTATATATATCTAGTGCACATTTATTAAATATCCAGTGCACATATATTATATTTCCAGTGCACATATATTATATATATCCAGTGCAAATATATTAAATATCCAGTGCACATAAATTATATATCCAGTGCACATATATTATGTATATCCAGTGCACATTTATTTAAAATCCAGTGCACATATATTATATTTCCAGTGCACATATATTATATATATCCAGTGCAAATATATTAAATATCCAGTGCACATATATTAAATATCCAGTGCACATATAATAAATATCCAGTGCACATATATTATATATCCAGTGCACATATATTAAATATCCAGTGCACATGTATTATATATATCTAGTGCACATATAATAAATATCCAGTGCACATATATTAAATATCCAGTGCACATATATTATATATCCAGTGCACATACATTATATATATCTAGTGCACATTTATTTAATATCCAGTGCACATATATTATATTTCCAGTGCACATTTATTATATATATCCAGTGCAAATACATTAAATATCCAGTGCACATATATTATATTTCCAGTGCACATATTATATCTATATAAAGTGCACATATATTAAATATCCAGTGCACACATATTACATATCCAGTGCACATACATTATATATATCCAGTGCACATATATTAAATCTCCAGTGCACATATATTAAATATCCATTGCACATATATTATATATATCCAGTGCACATATATTAAATATCCAGTGCACATATATTATATATCCAGTGCACACATATTATATATATTCAGTGCACATAAATTAAATATCCAGTTCGCATATATTATATATCCAGTGCACATATATTATATATCCAGTACACATATATTATATATATCCAGTGCACATATATTAAATATCCAGTGCACATATATTAAACATCCAGTGCACATATATTATATATCCAGTGCACATATACTATATATATCCAGTGCACATATATTAAATATCCAGTGCAAATATATTAAATATCCAGTGCACATATATTAAATATCTATTGCACATATATTAAATATATCCAGTTCACATATATTAAATATCCAGTGCACATACATTATATATATCCAAAGCACATATATTATATATATATCCAGTGCACATATATTAAATATCCAGTGCACATATATTAAATATCCATTGCACATATATTATATATTTCCAGTGCACATATATTAAATATCAAGTGCACATATATTATATTTCCAGTGCAAATACATTACATATATCCATTGCACATATATTAAACATCCAGTGCACATCAATTATATATCCAGTGCACATAAATTATGTATATCCAGTGCACATTTATTAAATATCTAGTGCACATATATTATATTTCCAGTGCACATATATTATATATATCCAGTGCACATATATTAAATATCCAGTGCACATATATTATATATCCAGTGCACATACATTATATATATATCAAGTGCACATATATTAAATATCCAGTGCACATATATTATATATCCAGTGCACATACATTATATATTTCCAGTGCACATATTTTATCAATATACAGTGCATATATATTAAATATCCAGTGCACACATATTATATATCCAGTGCACATACATTATATATATCCAGTGCACATATATTAAATATCCAGTGCACATATATTAAATATATCCAGTGCACATATATTAAATATCCAGTGCACAAAAATTAAATATCCAGTGCACATAAATTTTATATCCAGTGCACGTACATTATATATATCCTGTGCACATATATTAAATATCCTTTGCACATATATTATATATATCCAGTGCACATATATTAAATATCCAGTGCACACATATTATATATCCAGTGCACATACATTATATATATATCCAGTGCACATATATTAAATATCCAGTGCACATATATTATATATATCCAGTGCACACCTATTTAATATCCAGTGCACATATATTATATTTCCAGTGCACATATATTATTTATATCCAGTGCACATATATTAAATATCCAGTGCACATATATTAAATATCCAGTGCACATATATTAAAAATCCAGTGCACATATATTAAATATTCAGTGCACATAAATTATATATCTAGTGCACATACATTATATATATCCAGTGCACATACATTATATATATCCAGTGCACATTTATTAAATATCCAGTGCACATATATTATATATATATCTAGTGCACATATAATATATATACAGTGCACATATATTAAATATCCAGTGCACATATATTAAATATCCAGTGCACATTTATTAAATATCCAGTGCACATATATTATATATATATCTAGTGCACATATAATATATATACAGTGCACATATATTAAATATCCAGTGCACATATATTAAATATCCAGTGCACATATATTAAAAATCCAGTGCACATATATTAAATATCGTTTGCACATATATTATATATATCCAGTGCACATATATTAAATATCCAGTGCACACATATTATATATCCAGTGCACATACATTATATATATCCAGTGCACATATATTAAATATCCAGTGCACATATATTAAATATATCCAGTGCACATATATTAAATATCCAGTGCACACATATTATATATCCAGTGCACATACATTATATATATCCAGTGCACATATATTAAATATCCAGTGCACATATATTAAATATATCCAGTGCACATATATTAAATATCCAATGCACAAAAATTAAATATCCAGTGCACATAAATTATATATCCAGTGCACATATATTATATTTCCAGTGCACATATATTATTTATATCCAGTGCACATATATTAAATATCCAGTGCACATATATTAAATATCCAGTGCACATAAGTTATATATCTAATGCACATACATTATATATATCCAGTGCACATTTATTAAATATCCAGTGCACATATATTATATATATCTAGTGCACATATAATATATATAGTGCACATATATTAAATATCCAGTGCTCATATATTAAATATATCCAGTGCACATATATTAAATATCCAGTGCACATATATTATATATATCCAAAGCACATATATTATATATATCCAGTGCACATATATTAAATATCCAGTGCACATATATTAAACATCCAGTGCACATATATTATATATATCCAGTGCACATAAATTAAATATCCAGTGCACATATATTAAACATCCAGTGCACATATATTAAATATCAGTGCACATAAATTATATATCCAGTGCACATAAATTATATAAACCCAGTGCACATTTATTTAATATCCAGTCAACATATATTATATATATCCAGTGCACATATATTAAATATCCAGTGCACATATATTAAACATCCAGTGCACATATATTATATATATCCAGTGCACATAAATTAAATATCCAGTGCACATATATTAAACATCCAGTGCACATATATTATATATCCAGTGCACATATATTATATATATCCAGTGCACATATATTAAATATCCAGTGCACATAAATTAAATATCCAGTGCACATAAATTATATATCCAGTGCACATAAATTATATATACCCAGTGCACATTTATTTAATATCCAGCGCACATATATTATATATCCAGTGCAAATATATTAAATATTCAGTGCACATATATTAAATATCCAGTGCACATATAATAAATATCCAGTGCATATATATTATATATCCAGTGCACAGACATTATATATATCCAGTGCACATATATTAAATATCCAGTGCACATATATTATATATATCTAGTGCACATATAATAAATATCCAGTGCACATATATTAAATATCCAGTGCACATAAATTAAATTTCCAGTGCACATAAATTATATATCCAGTGCATATACATTATATATATATCCAGTTCAAATATATTAAATATCCAGTGCACATATATTAAATATATCCAGTGCACATATATTAAATATCCAGTGCACAAAAATTAAATATCTAGTGCACATAAATTATATATCCAGTGCACATACATTTTATATATACAGTGCACATATATTAAATATCCAGTGCACATATATTAAATATATCCAGTGCACTTATATTAAATATCCAGTGCACAAAAATTAAATATCCAGTGCACATAAATTATATATCCAGTGCACATACATTATATATATATATCCAGTGCACACCTATTTAATATCCAGTGCACATATATTATATTTCCAGTGCACATATATTATTTATATCCAGTGCACATATATTAAATATCCAGTGCACATATATTAAATATCCAGTGCACATATATTAAATATCCAGTGCACATATATTAAACATCCAGTGCACATATATTATATATATCCAGTGCACATAAATTAAATATCCAGTGCACATATATTAAACATCCAGTGCACATATATTAAATATCCAGTGCACATATATTAAATATCCAGTGCACATAAATTATATATCCAGTGCACATAAATTATATAAACCCAGTGCACATTTATTTAATATCCAGTGCACATATATTATATATATCCAGTGCACATATATTAAATATCCAGTGCACATATATTAAACATCCAGTGCACATATATTATATATATCCAGTGCACATAAATTAAATATCCAGTGCACATATATTAAACATCCAGTGCACATATATTATATATCCAGTGCACATATATTATATATACCCATTGCATATTTATTTAATATCCAGTGCACATATATTATATTTCCAGTGCACATATATTATATATATCCAGTGCAAATATATTAAATATTCAGTGCACATATACTAAATATCCAGTGCACATATAATAAATATCCAGTGCACATAAATTAAATATCCAGTGCACATCAATTATATATCCAGTGCACATTTATTAAATATCTAATGCACAGATATTACATTTCCAGTGCTCATATATTATATATATCCAGTGCACATATATTTAATATCCAGTGCACATATATTAAATATATCCAGTGCACATATATTAAATATCCAGTGCACATAAATTATATATCCAGTGCACATACATTATATATATCTAGTGCACATTTATTAAATATCCAGTGCACATATATTATATTTCCAGTGCACATATATTATATATATCCAGTGCAAATATATTAAATATCCAGTGCACATATATTAAATATCCAGTGCACATATAATAAATATCCAGTGCACATATATTATATATCCAGTGCACATATATTAAATATCCAGTGCACATGTATTATATATATCTAGTGCACATATAATAAATATCCAGTGCACATATATTAAATATCCAGTGCACATATATTATATATCCAGTGCACATACATTATATATATCCAGTGCACATTTATTTAATATCCAGTGCACATATATTATATTTCCAGTGCACATTTATTATATATATCCAGTGCAAATATATTAAATATCCAGTGCACATATATTATATTTCCAGTGCACATATTATATCTATATAAAGTGCACATATATTAAATATCCAGTGCACACATATTACATATCCAGTGCACATACATTACATATATCCAGTGCACATATATTAAATCTCCAGTGCACATATATTAAATATCCATTGCACATATATTATATATATCCAGTGCACATATATTAAATATCCAGTGCACATATATTATATATCCAGTGCACACATATTAAATATATTCAGTGCACATAAATTAAATATCCAGTTCGCATATATTATATATCCAGTGCACATATATTATATATCCAGTACACATATATTATATATATCCAGTGCACATATATTAAATATCCAGTGCACATATATTAAACATCCAGTGCACATATATTATATATCCAGTGCACATATATTATATATATCCAGTGCACATATATTAAATATCCAGTGCAAATATATTAAATATCCAGTGCACATATATTATATATATATATATATATATATATATATATATATATATATATCCAGTGCACATATATTAAATATCTAGTGCACATAAATTAAATATCCAGTGCACATAAATTATATATCCAGTGCACATACATTATATATATCCAGTGCACATTTATTAAATATCTATTGCACATATATTATATTTCCAGTGCACATCTATTATATATATCCAGTGCAAATATATTAAATATCCAGTGCACATATATTATATATCCAGTGCATATACATTATATATATCCAGTGCACATTTTTTAAATATCCAGTGCACTTATATCATATATATCTAGTGCACATATAATAAATATACAGTGTACATATATTAAATATCTATTGCACATATATTAAATATATCCAGTTCACATATATTAAATATCCAGTGCACATACATTATATATATCCAAAGCACATATATTATATATATATCCAGTGCACATATATTAAATATCCAGTGCACATATATTAAATATCCATTGCACATATATTATATATTTCCAGTGCACATATATTAAATATCAAGTGCACATATATTATTTTTCCAGTGCAAATACATTACATATATCCATTGCACATATATTAAACATCCAGTGCACATCAATTATATATCCAGTGCACATAAATTATGTATATCCAGTGCACATTTATTAAATATCTAGTGCACATATATTATATTTCCAGTGCACATATATTATATATATCCAGTGCACATATATTAAATATCCAGTGCACATATATTATATATCCAGTGCACATACATTATATATATATCAAGTGCACATATATTAAATATCCAGTGCACATATATTATATATCCAGTGCACATACATTATATATTTCCAGTACACATATTTTATCAATATACAGTGCATATATATTAAATATCCAGTGCACACATATTATATATCCAGTGCACATACATTATATATATCCAGTGCACATATATTAAATATCCAGTGCACATATATTAAATATCCAGTGCACATATATTAAATATCCCGTGCACAAAAATTAAATATCCAGTGCACATAAATTTTATATCCAGTGCACGTACATTATATATATCCAGTGCACATATATTAAATATCCTTTGCACATATATTATATATATCCAGTGCACATATATTAAATATCCAGTGCACACATATTATATATCCAGTGCACATACATTATATATATATCCAGTGCACATATATTAAATATCCAGTGCACATATATTATATATATCCAGTGCACACCTATTTAATATCCAGTGCACATATATTATATTTCCAGTGCACATATATTATTTATATCCAGTGCACATATATTAAATATCCAGTGCACATATATTAAATATCCAGTGCACATATATTAAAAATCCAGTGCACATATATTAAATATTCAGTGCACATAAATTATATATCTAGTGCACATACATTATATATATCCAGTGCACATACATTATATATATCCAGTGCACATTTATTAAATATCCAGTGCACATATATTATATATATATCTAGTGCACATATAATATATATACAGTGCACATATATTAAATATCCAGTGCACATATATTAAATATATCCAGTGCACATATATTAAACATCCAGTGCACATATATTATATATATCTAGTGCACATAAATTAAATATCCAGTGCACATATATTAAACATCCAGTGCACATATATTAAATATCCAGTGCACATATATTAAACATCCAGTGCACATATATTATATATATCCAGTGCACATAAATTAAATATCCAGTGCACATATATTAAACATCCAGTGCACATATATTAAATATCCAGTGCACATATATTATATATATCCAGTGCACATATATTAAATATCCAGTGCACATATATAAAACATCTAGTGCACATATAATAAATATACAGTGCACATATATTATATATCCAGTGCACATATATTAAATATATCCAGTGCACATATATTAAATATACAGTGCACATATATTATATATATCCAAAGCACATATATTATATATATCCAGTGCACATATATTAAATATCCAGTGCACATATATTAAACATCCAGTGCACATATATTATATATATCCAGTGCACATAAATTAAATATCCAGTGCACTTATATTATATATATCTAGTGCACATATAACAAATATACAGTGCACATATATTAAATATCTATTGCACATATATTAAATATATCCAGTTCACATATATTAAATATCCAGTGCACATACATTATATATATCCAAAGCAAATATATTATATATATATCCAGTGCACATATATTAAATATCCAGTGCACATATATTAAATTTCCAGTGCACATATATTAAATATCCAGTGCACATATATTATATTTCCAGTGCAAATACATTACATATATCCATTGCACATATATTAAACATCCAGTGCACATCAATTATATATCCAGTGCACATAAATTATGTATATCCAGTGGACATTTATTAAATATCTAGTGCACATATATTATATTTCCAGTGCTCATATATTATATATATCCAGTGCACATATATTAAATATCCAGTGCACATATATTATATATCCAGTGCACATACATTATATATATATATCAAGTGCACATATATTAAATATCCAGTGCACATATATTATATATCCAGTGCACATACATTATATATTTCCAGTGCACATATTTTATCAATATACAGTGCATATATATTAAATATCCAGTGCACACATATTATATATCCAGTGCACATACATTATATATATCCAGTGCACATATATTAAATATCCAGTGCACATATATTAAATATCCAGTGCACATATATTAAATATCCAGTGCACAAAAATTAAATATCCAGTGCACATAAATTTTATATCCAGTGCACGTACATTATATATATCCAATGCACATATATTAAATATCCTTTGCACATATATTATATATATCCAGTGCACATATATTAAATATCCAGTGCACACATATTATATATCCAGTGCACATACATTATATATATATCCAGTGCACATATATTAAATATCCAGTGCACATATATTATATATATCCAGTGCACACCTATTTAATATCCAGTGCACATATATTATATTTCCAGTGCACATATATTATTTATATCCAGTGCACATATATTAAATATCCAGTGCACATATATTAAATATCCAGTGCACATATATTAAAAATCCAGTGCAAATATATTAAATATTCAGTGCACATAAATTATATATCTAGTGCACATACATTATATATATCCAGTGCACATACATTATATATATCCAGTGCACATTTATTAAATATCCAGTGCACATATATTATATATATATCTAGTGCACATATAATATATATACAGTGCACATATATTAAATATCCAGTGCACATATATTAAATATATCCAGTGCACATATATTAAACATCCAGTGCACATATATTATATATATCCAGTGCACATAAATTAAATATCCAGTGCACATATATTAAACATCCAGTGCACATATATTAAATATCCAGTGCACATATATTAAACATCCAGTGCACATATATTATATATATCCAGTGCACATAAATTAAATATCCAGTGCACATATATTAAACATCCAGTGCACATATATTAAATATCCAGTGCACATATATTATATATATCCAGTGCACATATATTAAATATCCAGTGCACATATATTAAACATCTAGTGCACATATAATAAATATACAGTGCACATATATTAAATATCCAGTGCACATATATTAAATATATCCAGTGCACATATATTAAATATCCAGTGCACATATATTATATATATCCAAAGCACATATATTATATATATCCAGTGCACATATATTAAATATACAGTGCACATATATTAAACATCCAGTGCACATATATTATATATATCCAGTGCACATAAATTAAATATCCAGTGCACATATATTTAACATCCAGTGCACATATATTAAATATCCAGTGCACATAAATTATATATCCAGTGCAAATATATTAAATATCCAGTTAACATATATTATATATCCAGTGCACATACATTATATATATCCAGTGCACATTTATTAAATATCCAGTGCACTTATATTTTATATATCTAGTGCACATATAATAAATATACAGTGCACATATATTAAATATCTATTGCACATATATTAAATATATCCAGTTCACATATATTAAATATCCAGTGCACATACATTATATATATCCAAAGCAAATATATTATATATATATCCAGTGCACATATATTAAATATCCAGTGCACATATATTATATTTCCAGTGCAAATACATTACATATATCCAGTGCACATATATTAAACATCCAGTGCACATCAATTATATATCCAGTGCACATAAATTATGTATATCCAGTGCACATTTATTAAATATCTAGTGCACATATATTATATTTCCAGTGCACATATATTATATATATCCAGTGCACATATATTAAATATCCAGTGCACATATATTATATATCCAGTGCACATACATTATATATATATATATCAAGTGCACATATATTAAATATCCAGTGCACATATATTATATATCCAGTGCACATACATTATATATTTCCAGTGCACATATTTTATCAATATACATTGCATATATATTAATTATTCAGTGCACACATATTATATATCCAGTGCACATACATTATATATATCCAGTGCACATATATTAAATATCCTTTGCACATATATTATATATATCCAGTGCACATATATTAAATATCCAGTGCACACATATTATATATCCAGTGCACATACATTATATATATCCAGTGCACATATATTAAATATCCAGTGCACATATATTAAATATATCCAGTGCACATATATTAAATATCCAGTGCACAAAAATTAAATATCCAGTGCACATAAATTATATATCCAGTGCACATACATTATATATATCCAGTGCACATATATTAAATATCCTTTGCACATATATTATATATATCCAGTGCACATATATTAAATATTCAGTGCACACATATTATATATCCAGTGCACATACATTATATGTATCCAGTGCACATTTATTAAATATCCAGTGCACATATATTATATATATATATCTAGTGCACATATAATATATATTCAGTGCACATATATTAAATATCCAGTGCACATATATTAAATATATCCAGTGCACATATATTAAATATCCAGTGCACATATATTATATATATCCAAAGCACATATATTATATATATCCAGTGCACATATATTAAATATCCAGTGCACATATATTAAACATCCAGTGCACATATATTATATATATCCAGTGCACATAAATTAAATATCCAGTGCACATATATTAAACATCCAGTGCACATATATTAAATATCCAGTGCACATAAATTATATATCCAGTGCACATAAATTATATATACCCAGTGCACATTTATTTAATATCCAGTGCACATATATTATATATATCCAGTGCACATATATTAAATATCCAGTGCACATATATTAAACATCTAGTGCACATATAATAAATATACAGTGCACATATATTAAATATCCAGTGCACATATATTAAATATATCCAGTGCACATATATTAAATATCCAGTGCACATGTATTATATATATCCAAAGCACATATATTATATATATCCAGTGCACATATATTAAATATCCAGTGCACATATATTAAACATCCAGTGCACATATATTATATATATCCAGTGCACATAAATTAAATATCCAGTGCACATATATTAAACATCCAGTGCACATATATTAAATATCCAGTGTACATAAATTATATATCCAGTGCAAATATATTAAATATCCAGTGCACATATATTATATATCCAGTGCACATACATTATATATATCCAGTGCACATTTATTAAATATCCAGTGCACTTATATTATATATATCTAGTGCACATATAATAAATATACAGTGCACATATATTAAATATCTATTGCACATATATTAAATATATCCAGTTCACATATATTAAATATCCAGTGCACATACATTATATATATCCAAAGCACATATATTATATATATATCCAGTGCACATATATTAAAAATCCAGTGCACATATATTAAA
Source organism: Leptodactylus fuscus (assembly GCF_031893055.1). NCBI lineage: Eukaryota > Metazoa > Chordata > Amphibia > Anura > Leptodactylidae > Leptodactylus > Leptodactylus fuscus. The sequence continues at coordinate 265,035 of NW_027439812.1, forward strand.
TATCCAAAGCACATATATTATATATATATCCAGTGCACATATATTAAATATCCAGTGCACATATATTATATTTCCAGTGCAAATACATTACAAATATCCAGTGCACATATATTAAACATCCAGTGCACATCAATTATATATCCAGTGCACATAAATTATGTATATCCAGTGCACATTTATTAAATATCTAGTGCACATATATTATATTTCCAGTGCACATATATTATATATATCCAGTGCACATATATTAAATATCCAGTGCACATATATTATATATCCAGTGCACATACATTATATATATCCAGTGCACATATATTAAATATCCAGTGCACATATATTATATATCCAGTGCACATACATTATATATTTCCAGTGCACATATTTTATCAATATACAGTGCATATATATTAAATATCCAGTGCACACATATTATATATCCAGTGCACATACATTATATATATCCAGTGCACATATATTAAATATCCTTTGCACATATATTATATATATCCAGTGCACATATATTAAATATCCAGTGCACACATATTATATATCCAGTGCACATACATTATATATATCCAGTGCACATATATTAAATATCCAGTGCAAATATATTAAATATCCAGTGCACATATATTAAATATCCAGTGCACATATATTAAAAATCCAGTGCACATATATTAAATATCCAGTGCACATATATTAAATATTCAGTGCACATAAATTACATATCTAGTGCACATACATTATATATATCCAGTGCACATTTATTAAATATCCAGTGCACATATATTATATATATATCTAGTGCACATATAATATATATACAGTGCACATATATTAAATATCCAGTGCACATATATTAAATATATCCAGTGCACATATATTAAATATTCAGTGCACATATATTATATATATCCAAAGCACATATATTATATATATCCAGTGCACATATATTAAATATCCAGTGCACATATATTAAACATCCAGTGCACATATATTATATATATCCAGTGCACATAAATTAAATATCCAGTGCACATATATTAAACATCCAGTGCACATATATTAAATATCCAGTGCACATAAATTATATATCCAGTGCACATAAATTATATATACCCAGTGCACATTTATTTAATATCCAGTGCACATATATTATATATATCCAGTGCACATATATTAAATATCCAGTGCACATATATTAAACATCTAGTGCACATATATTATATATATCCAGTGCACATAAATTAAATATCCAGTGCACATATATTAAACATCCAGTGCACATATATTATATATCCAGTGCACATATATTATTTATATCCAGTGCACATATATTAAATATCCAGTGCACATAAATTAAATATCCAGTGCACATAAATTATATATCCAGTGCACATAAATTATATATACCCAGTGCACATTTATTTAATATCCAGTGCACATATATTATATTTCCAGTGCACATATATTATATATATCCAGTGCAAATATATTAAATATTCAGTGCACATATATTAAATATCCAGTGCACATATATTATATATATCTAGTGCACATATAATAAATATCCAGTGCACATATATTAAACATCTAGTGCACATAAATTATATATCCAGTGCACATACATTATATATATATATATATATATATATCCAGTGCACACCTATTTAATATCCAGTGCACATACATTATATTTCCAGTGCACATATATTATTTATATCCAGTGCACATATATTAAATATCCAGTGTACATATTTTAAATATCCAGTGCACATATATTAAATATCCAGTGCACATAAATTATATATCCAGTGCACATACATTATATATATCCAATGCACATTTATTAAATATCCAGTGCACATATATTATATATATCTAGTGCACATATAATAAATATACAGTGCACATATATTAAATATCCAGTGCACATATATTAAATATATCCAGTGCACATATATTAAATATATCCAGTGCACATATATTAAATATCCAGTGCACATATATTATATATATCCAAAGCACATACATTATATATATCCAGTGCACATAGATTAAATATCCAGTGCACATATATTATATATCCAGTGCACATACATTATATATATATATCCAGTGCACACCTATTTAATATCCAGTGCACATATATTATATTTCCAGTGCACATATATTAAATATCCAGTGCACATATATTAAACATCCAGTGCACATATATTATATATATCCAGTGCACATAAATTAAATATCCAGTGCACATATATTAAACATCCAGTGCACATATATTAAATATTCAGTGCACATAAATTATATATCTAGTGCACATACATTATATATATCCAGTGCACATACATTATATATATCCAGTGCACATTTATTAAATATCCAGTGCACATATATTATATATATATCTAGTGCACATATAATATATATACAGTGCACATATATTAAATATCCAGTGCACATATATTAAATATATCCAGTGCACATATATTAAACATCCAGTGCACATATATTATATATATCCAGTGCACATAAATTAAATATCCAGTGCACATATATTAAACATCCAGTGCACATATATTAAATATCCAGTGCACATATATTAAACATCCAGTGCACATATATTATATATATCCAGTGCACATAAATTAAATATCCAGTGCACATATATTAAACATCCAGTGCACATATATTAAATATCCAGTGCACATATATTATATATATCCAGTGCACATATATTAAATATCCAGTGCACATATATTAAACATCTAGTGCACATATAATAAATATACAGTGCACATATATTAAATATCCAGTGCACATATATTAAATATATCCAGTGCACATATATTAAATATCCAGTGCACATATATTATATATATCCAAAGCACATATATTAAATATCCAGTGCACATATATTAAACATCCAGTGCACATATATTTTATATATCCAGTGCACATAAATTAAATATCCAGTGCACATATATTTAACATCCAGTGCACATATATTAAATATCCAGTGCACATAAATTATATATCCAGTGCAAATATATTAAATATCCAGTTAACATATATTATATATCCAGTGCACATACATTATATATATCCAGTGCACATTTATTAAATATCCAGTGCACTTATATTTTATATATCTAGTGCACATATAATAAATATACAGTGCACATATATTAAATATCTATTGCACATATATTAAATGTATCCAGTTTACATATATTAAATATCCAGTGCACATACATTATATATATCCAAAGCAAATATATTATATATATATCCAGTACACATATATTAAATATCCAGTGCACATATATTAAATATCCATTGCACATATATTATATATTTCCAGTGCACATATATTAAATATCCAGTGCACATATATTATATTTCCAGTGCAAATACATTACATATATCCAGTGCACATATATTAAACATCCAGTGCACATCAATTATATATCCAGTGCACATAAATTATGTATATCCAGTGCACATTTATTAAATATCTAGTGCACATATATTATATTTCCAGTGCACATATATTATATATATCCAGTGCACATATATTAAATATCCAGTGCACATATATTATATATCCAGTGCACATACATTATATATATATATCAAGTGCAAATATATTAAATATCCAGTGCACATATATTATATATCCAGTGCACTTACATTATATATTTCCAGCGCACATATTTTATCAATATACATTGCATATATATTAATTATCCAGTGCACACATATTATATATCCAGTGCACATACATTATATATATCCAGTGCACATATATTAAATATCCTTTGCACATATATTATATATATCCAGTGCACATATATTAAATATCCAGTGCACACATATTATATATCCAGTGCACATACATTATATATATCCAGTGCACATATATTAAATATCCAGTGCACATATATTAAATATATCCAGTGCACATATATTAAATATCCAGTGCACAAAAATTAAATATCCAGTGCACATAAATTATATATCCAGTGCACATATATTAAATATCCTTTGCACATATATTATATATATATATACAGTGCACATATATTAAATATCCAGTGCACACATATTATATATCCAGTGCACATACATTATATATATATATATATCCAGTGCACATATATTAAATATCCAGTGCACATATATTATATATATCCAGTGCACACCTATTTAATATCCAGTGCACATATATTATATTTCCAGTGCACATATATTATTTATATCCAGTGCACATATATTAAATATCCAGTGCACATACATTAAATATCCAGTGCACATATATTAAAAATCCAGTGCACATATATTAAATATTCAGTGCACATAAATTATATATCTAGTGCACATACATTATATATATCCAGTGCACATTTATTAAATATCCAGTGCACATATATTATATATATATCTAGTGCACATATAATATATATTCAGTGCACATATATTAAATATCCAGTGCACATATATTAAATATATCCAGTGCACATATATTAAATATCCAGTGCACATATATTATATATATCCAAAGCACATATATTATATATATCCAGTGCACATATATTAAATATCCAATGCACATATATTAAACATCCAGTGCACATATATTATATATATCCAGTGCACATAAATTAAATATCCAGTGCACATATATTAAACATCCAGTGCACATATATTAAATATCCAGTGCACATAAATTATATATCCAGTGCACATAAATTATATATACCCAGTGCACATTTATTTAATATCCAGTGCACATATATTATATATATCCAGTGCACATATATTAAATATCCAGTGCACATATATTATACATCTAGTGCACATATAATAAATATACAGTGCACATATATTAAATATCCAGTGCACATATATTAAATATATCCAGTGCACATATATTAAATATCCAGTGCACATATATTATATATATCCAAAGCACATATATTATATATATCCAGTGCACATATATTAAACATCCAGTGCACATATATTATATATATCCAGTGCACATAAATTAAATATCCAGTGCACATATATTAAACATCCAGTGCACATATATTAAATATCCAGTGTACATAAATTATATATCCAGTGCAAATATATTAAATATCCAGTGCACATATATTATATATCCAGTGCACATACATTATATATATCCAGTGCACATATATTAAATATCCAGTGCACATATATTAAATATATCCAGTGCACTTATATTAAATATCCAGTGCACAAAAATTAAATATCCAGTGCACATAAATTATATATCCAGTGCACATACATTATATATATATATCCAGTGCACACCTATTTAATATCCAGTGCACATATATTATATTTCCAGTGCACATATATTATTTATATCCAGTGCACATATATTAAATATCCAGTGCACATATATTAAATATCCAGTGCACATATATTAAATATCCAGTGCACATATATTAAACATCCAGTGCACATATATTATATATATCCAGTGCACATAAATTAAATATCCAGTGCACATATATTAAACATCCAGTGCACATATATTAAATATCCAGTGCACATATATTAAATATCCAGTGCACATAAATTATATATCCAGTGCACATAAATTATATAAACCCAGTGCACATTTATTTAATATCCAGTGCACATATATTATATATATCCAGTGCACATATATTAAATATCCAGTGCACATATATTAAACATCCAGTGCACATATATTATATATATCCAGTGCACATATATTAAATATCCAGTGCACATATATTAAATATCCAGTGCACATATATTAAATATCCAGTGCACATAAATTATATATCCAGTGCACATAAATTATATAAACCCAGTGCACATTTATTTAATATCCAGTGCACATATATTATATATATCCAGTGCACATATATTAAATATCCAGTGCACATATATTAAACATCCAGTGCACATATATTATATATATCCAGTGCACATAAATTAAATATCCAGTGCACATATATTAAACATCCAGTGCACATATATTATATATCCAGTGCACATATATTATATATACCCATTGCACATTTATTTAATATCCAGTGCACATATATTATATTTCCAGTGCACATATATTATATATATCCAGTGCAAATATATTAAATATTCAGTGCACATATACTAAATATCCAGTGCACATATAATAAATATCCAGTGCACATAAATTAAATATCCAGTGCACATCAATTATATATCCAGTGCACATTTATTTAATATCTAATGCACAGATATTACATTTCCAGTGCTCATATATTATATATATCCAGTGCACATATATTTAATATCCAGTGCACATATATTAAATATATCCAGTGCACATATATTAAATATCCAGTGCACATAAATTATATATCCAGTGCACATACATTATATATATCTAGTGCACATTTATTAAATATCCAGTGCACATATATTATATTTCCAGTGCACATATATTATATATATCCAGTGCAAATATATTAAATATCCAGTGCACATATATTAAATATCCAGTGCACATATAATAAATATCCAGTGCACATATATTATATATCCAGTGCACATATATTAAATATCCAGTGCACATGTATTATATATATCTAGTGCACATATAATAAATATCCAGTGCACATATATTAAATATCCAGTGCACATATATTATATATCCAGTGCACATACATTATATATATCCAGTGCACATTTATTTAATATCCAGTGCACATATATTATATTTCCAGTGCACATTTATTATATATATCCAGTGCAAATATATTAAATATCCAGTGCACATATATTATATTTCCAGTGCACATATTATATCTATATAAAGTGCACATATATTAAATATCCAGTGCACACATATTACATATCCAGTGCACATACATTATATATATCCAGTGCACATATATTAAATCTCCAGTGCACATATATTAAATATCCAGTGCACATATATTATATATCCAGTGCACACATATTATATATATTCAGTGCACATAAATTAAATATCCAGTTCGCATATATTATATATCCAGTGCACATATATTATATATCCAGTACACATATATTATATATATCCAGTGCACATATATTAAATATCCAGTGCACATATATTATATATATCCAAAGCACATACATTATATATATCCAGTGCACATAGATTAAATATCCAGTGCACATATATTATATATCCAGTGCACATACATTATATATTTCCAGTGCACATATTGTATCAATATACAGTGCATATATATCAAATAACCAGTGCACACATATTATATATCCAGTGCACATACATTATATATATCCAGTGCACATATATTAAATATCGTTTGCACATATATTAAATATATCCAGTGCACATATATTAAATATCCAGTGCACACATATTATATATCCAGTGCACATACATTATATATATCCAGTGCACATATATTAAATATCCAGTGCACATATATTAAATATATCCAGTGCACATATATTAAATATATCCAGTGCACATATATTAAATATCGTTTGCACATATATTATATATATCCAGCGCACATATATTAAATATCCAGTGCACACATATTATATATCCAGTGCACATACATTATATATATCCAGTGCACATATATTAAATATATCCAGTGCACATATATTAAATATCCAGTGCACACATATTATATATCCAGTGCACATACATTATATATATCCAGTGCACATATATTAAATATCCAGTGCACATATATTAAATATATCCAGTGCACATATATTAAATATCCAGTGCACAAAAATTAAATATCCAGTGCACATAAATTATATATCCAGTGCACATACATTATATATATATCCAGTGCACACCTATTTAATATCCAGTGCACATATATTATATTTCCAGTGCACATATATTATTTATATCCAGTGCACATATATTAAATATCCAGTGCACATATATTAAATATCCAGTGCACATAAATTATATATCTAGTGCACATACATTATATATATCCAGTGCACATTTATTAAATATCCAGTGCACATATATTATATATAACTAGTGCACATATAATATATATAGTGCACATATTTTAAATATCCAGTGCTCATATATTAAATATATCCAGTGCACATATATTAAATATCCAGTGCACATATATTATATATATCCAAAGCACATATATTATATATATCCAGTGCACATATATTAAATATCCCGTGCACATATATTAAACATCCAGTGCACATATATTATATATATCCAGTGCACTTAAATTAAATATCCAGTGCACATATATTAAACATCCAGTGCACATATATTAAATATCCAGTGCACATAAATTATAAATCCAGTGCACATAAATTTTATATACCCAGTGCATATTTATTTAATATCCAGTGCACATATATTATATATATCCAGTGCACATATATTAAATATCCAGTGCACATATATTAAACATCTAGTGCACATATATTATATATATCCAGTGCACATAAATTAAATATCCAGTGCACATATATTAAACATCCAGTGCACATATATTATATATCCAGTTCACATATATTATTTATATCCAGTGCACATATATTAAATATCCAGTGCACATAAATTAAATATCCAGTGCACATAAATTATATATCCAGTGCACATAAATTATATATATACCCAGTGCACATTTATTTAATATCCAGCGCACATATATTATATTTCCAGTGCACATATATTATATATATCCAGTGCAAATATATTAAATATTCAGTGCACATATATTAAATATCCAGTGCACATATAATAAATATCCAGTGCATATATATTATATATCCAGTGCACAGACATTATATATATCCAGTGCACATATATTAAATATCCAGTGCACATATATTATATATATCTAGTGCACATATAATAAATATCCAGTGCATATATATTATATATCCAGTGCACAGACATTATATATATCCAGTGCACATATATTAAATATCCAGTGCACATATATTATATATATCTAGTGCACATATAATAAATATCCAGTGCACATATATTAAATATCCAGTGCACATAAATTAAATTTCCAGTGCACATAAATTATATATCCAGTGCATATACATTATATATATCCAGTTCAAATATATTAAATATCCAGTGCACATATATTAAATATATCCAGTGCACATATATTAAATATCCAGTGCACAAAAATTAAATATCTAGTGCACATAAATTATATATCCAGTGCACATACATTATATATATCCAGTGCACATATATTAAATATCCAGTGCACATATATTAAATATATCCAGTGCACTTATATTAAATATCCAGTGCACAAAAATTAAATATCCAGTGCACATAAATTATATATCCAGTGCACATACATTATATATATATATCCAGTGCACACCTATTTAATATCCAGTGCACATATATTATATTTCCAGTGCACATATATTATTTATATCCAGTGCACATATATTAAATATCCAGTGCACATATTTAAATATCCAGTGCACATATATTAAACATCCAGTGCACATATATTATATATATATCCAGTGCACATAAATTAAATATCCAGTGCACATATATTAAACATCCAGTGCACATATATTAAATATCCAGTGCACATAAATTATATATCCAGTGCACATAAATTATATAAACCCAGTGCACATTTATTTAATATCCAGTGCACATATATTATATATATCCAGTGCACATATATTAAATATCCAGTGCACATATATTAAACATCCAGTGCACATATATTATATATATCCAGTGCACATAAATTAAATATCCAGTGCACATATATTAAACATCCAGTGAACATATATTATATATCCAGTGCACATATATTATATATATCCAGTGCACATATATTAAATATCCAGTGCACATAAATTAAATATCCGGTGCACATAAATTATATATCCAGTGCACATAAATTATATATACCCATTGCACATTTATTTAATATCCAGTGCACATATATTATATTTCCAGTGCACATATATTATATATATCCAGTGCAAATATATTAAATATTCAGTGCACATATACTAAATATCCAGTGCACATATAATAAATATCCAGTGCACATAAATTAAATATCCAGTGCACATCAATTATATATCCAGTGCACATTTATTAAATATCTAATGCACATATATTACATTTCCAGTGCTCATATATTATATATATCCAGTGCACATATATTTAATATCCAGTGCACATATATTAAATATATCCAGTGCACATATATTAAATATCCAGTGCACATAAATTATATATCCAGTGCACATACATTATATATATCTAGTGCACATTTATTAAATATCCAGTGCACATATATTATATTTCCAGTGCACATATATTATATATATCCAGTGCAAATATATTAAATATCCAGTGCACATAAATTATATATCCAGTGCACATATATTATGTATATCCAGTGCACATTTATTTAAAATCCAGTGCACATATATTATATTTCCAGTGCACATATATTATATATATCCAGTGCAAATATATTAAATATCCAGTGCACATATATTAAATATCCAGTGCACATATAATAAATATCCAGTGCACATATATTATATATCCAGTGCACATATATTAAATATCCAGTGCACATGTATTATATATATCTAGTGCACATATAATAAATATCCAGTGCACATATATTAAATATCCAGTGCACATATATTATATATCCAGTGCACATACATTATATATATCTAGTGCACATTTATTTAATATCCAGTGCACATATATTATATTTCCAGTGCACATTTATTATATATATCCAGTGCAAATACATTAAATATCCAGTGCACATATATTATATTTCCAGTGCACATATTATATCTATATAAAGTGCACATATATTAAATATCCAGTGCACACATATTACATATCCAGTGCACATACATTATATATATCCAGTGCACATATATTAAATCTCCAGTGCACATATATTAAATATCCATTGCACATATATTATATATATCCAGTGCACATATATTAAATATCCAGTGCACATATATTATATATCCAGTGCACACATATTATATATATTCAGTGCACATAAATTAAATATCCAGTTCGCATATATTATATATCCAGTGCACATATATTATATATCCAGTACACATATATTATATATATCCAGTGCACATATATTAAATATCCAGTGCACATATATTAAACATCCAGTGCACATATATTATATATCCAGTGCACATATACTATATATATCCAGTGCACATATATTAAATATCCAGTGCAAATATATTAAATATCCAGTGCACATATATTAAATATCTATTGCACATATATTAAATATATCCAGTTCACATATATTAAATATCCAGTGCACATACATTATATATATCCAAAGCACATATATTATATATATATCCAGTGCACATATATTAAATATCCAGTGCACATATATTAAATATCCATTGCACATATATTATATATTTCCAGTGCACATATATTAAATATCAAGTGCACATATATTATATTTCCAGTGCAAATACATTACATATATCCATTGCACATATATTAAACATCCAGTGCACATCAATTATATATCCAGTGCACATAAATTATGTATATCCAGTGCACATTTATTAAATATCTAGTGCACATATATTATATTTCCAGTGCACATATATTATATATATCCAGTGCACATATATTAAATATCCAGTGCACATATATTATATATCCAGTGCACATACATTATATATATATCAAGTGCACATATATTAAATATCCAGTGCACATATATTATATATCCAGTGCACATACATTATATATTTCCAGTGCACATATTTTATCAATATACAGTGCATATATATTAAATATCCAGTGCACACATATTATATATCCAGTGCACATACATTATATATATCCAGTGCACATATATTAAATATCCAGTGCACATATATTAAATATATCCAGTGCACATATATTAAATATCCAGTGCACAAAAATTAAATATCCAGTGCACATAAATTTTATATCCAGTGCACGTACATTATATATATCCTGTGCACATATATTAAATATCCTTTGCACATATATTATATATATCCAGTGCACATATATTAAATATCCAGTGCACACATATTATATATCCAGTGCACATACATTATATATATATCCAGTGCACATATATTAAATATCCAGTGCACATATATTATATATATCCAGTGCACACCTATTTAATATCCAGTGCACATATATTATATTTCCAGTGCACATATATTATTTATATCCAGTGCACATATATTAAATATCCAGTGCACATATATTAAATATCCAGTGCACATATATTAAAAATCCAGTGCACATATATTAAATATTCAGTGCACATAAATTATATATCTAGTGCACATACATTATATATATCCAGTGCACATACATTATATATATCCAGTGCACATTTATTAAATATCCAGTGCACATATATTATATATATATCTAGTGCACATATAATATATATACAGTGCACATATATTAAATATCCAGTGCACATATATTAAATATCCAGTGCACATTTATTAAATATCCAGTGCACATATATTATATATATATCTAGTGCACATATAATATATATACAGTGCACATATATTAAATATCCAGTGCACATATATTAAATATCCAGTGCACATATATTAAAAATCCAGTGCACATATATTAAATATCGTTTGCACATATATTATATATATCCAGTGCACATATATTAAATATCCAGTGCACACATATTATATATCCAGTGCACATACATTATATATATCCAGTGCACATATATTAAATATCCAGTGCACATATATTAAATATATCCAGTGCACATATATTAAATATCCAGTGCACACATATTATATATCCAGTGCACATACATTATATATATCCAGTGCACATATATTAAATATCCAGTGCACATATATTAAATATATCCAGTGCACATATATTAAATATCCAATGCACAAAAATTAAATATCCAGTGCACATAAATTATATATCCAGTGCACATATATTATATTTCCAGTGCACATATATTATTTATATCCAGTGCACATATATTAAATATCCAGTGCACATATATTAAATATCCAGTGCACATAAGTTATATATCTAATGCACATACATTATATATATCCAGTGCACATTTATTAAATATCCAGTGCACATATATTATATATATATCTAGTGCACATATAATATATATAGTGCACATATATTAAATATCCAGTGCTCATATATTAAATATATCCAGTGCACATATATTAAATATCCAGTGCACATATATTATATATATCCAAAGCACATATATTATATATATCCAGTGCACATATATTAAATATCCAGTGCACATATATTAAACATCCAGTGCACATATATTATATATATCCAGTGCACATAAATTAAATATCCAGTGCACATATATTAAACATCCAGTGCACATATATTAAATATCCAGTGCACATAAATTATATATCCAGTGCACATAAATTATATAAACCCAGTGCACATTTATTTAATATCCAGTCAACATATATTATATATATCCAGTGCACATATATTAAATATCCAGTGCACATATATTAAACATCCAGTGCACATATATTATATATATCCAGTGCACATAAATTAAATATCCAGTGCACATATATTAAACATCCAGTGCACATATATTATATATCCAGTGCACATATATTATATATATCCAGTGCACATATATTAAATATCCAGTGCACATAAATTAAATATCCAGTGCACATAAATTATATATCCAGTGCACATAAATTATATATACCCAGTGCACATTTATTTAATATCCAGCGCACATATATTATATATCCAGTGCAAATATATTAAATATTCAGTGCACATATATTAAATATCCAGTGCACATATAATAAATATCCAGTGCATATATATTATATATCCAGTGCACAGACATTATATATATCCAGTGCACATATATTAAATATCCAGTGCACATATATTATATATATCTAGTGCACATATAATAAATATCCAGTGCACATATATTAAATATCCAGTGCACATAAATTAAATTTCCAGTGCACATAAATTATATATCCAGTGCATATACATTATATATATATCCAGTTCAAATATATTAAATATCCAGTGCACATATATTAAATATATCCAGTGCACATATATTAAATATCCAGTGCACAAAAATTAAATATCTAGTGCACATAAATTATATATCCAGTGCACATACATTTTATATATACAGTGCACATATATTAAATATCCAGTGCACATATATTAAATATATCCAGTGCACTTATATTAAATATCCAGTGCACAAAAATTAAATATCCAGTGCACATAAATTATATATCCAGTGCACATACATTATATATATATATCCAGTGCACACCTATTTAATATCCAGTGCACATATATTATATTTCCAGTGCACATATATTATTTATATCCAGTGCACATATATTAAATATCCAGTGCACATATATTAAATATCCAGTGCACATATATTAAATATCCAGTGCACATATATTAAACATCCAGTGCACATATATTATATATATCCAGTGCACATAAATTAAATATCCAGTGCACATATATTAAACATCCAGTGCACATATATTAAATATCCAGTGCACATATATTAAATATCCAGTGCACATAAATTATATATCCAGTGCACATAAATTATATAAACCCAGTGCACATTTATTTAATATCCAGTGCACATATATTATATATATCCAGTGCACATATATTAAATATCCAGTGCACATATATTAAACATCCAGTGCACATATATTATATATATCCAGTGCACATAAATTAAATATCCAGTGCACATATATTAAACATCCAGTGCACATATATTATATATCCAGTGCACATATATTATATATACCCATTGCATATTTATTTAATATCCAGTGCACATATATTATATTTCCAGTGCACATATATTATATATATCCAGTGCAAATATATTAAATATTCAGTGCACATATACTAAATATCCAGTGCACATATAATAAATATCCAGTGCACATAAATTAAATATCCAGTGCACATCAATTATATATCCAGTGCACATTTATTAAATATCTAATGCACAGATATTACATTTCCAGTGCTCATATATTATATATATCCAGTGCACATATATTTAATATCCAGTGCACATATATTAAATATATCCAGTGCACATATATTAAATATCCAGTGCACATAAATTATATATCCAGTGCACATACATTATATATATCTAGTGCACATTTATTAAATATCCAGTGCACATATATTATATTTCCAGTGCACATATATTATATATATCCAGTGCAAATATATTAAATATCCAGTGCACATATATTAAATATCCAGTGCACATATAATAAATATCCAGTGCACATATATTATATATCCAGTGCACATATATTAAATATCCAGTGCACATGTATTATATATATCTAGTGCACATATAATAAATATCCAGTGCACATATATTAAATATCCAGTGCACATATATTATATATCCAGTGCACATACATTATATATATCCAGTGCACATTTATTTAATATCCAGTGCACATATATTATATTTCCAGTGCACATTTATTATATATATCCAGTGCAAATATATTAAATATCCAGTGCACATATATTATATTTCCAGTGTACATATTATATCTATATAAAGTGCACATATATTAAATATCCAGTGCACACATATTACATATCCAGTGCACATACATTACATATATCCAGTGCACATATATTAAATCTCCAGTGCACATATATTAAATATCCATTGCACATATATTATATATATCCAGTGCACATATATTAAATATCCAGTGCACATATATTATATATCCAGTGCACACATATTAAATATATTCAGTGCACATAAATTAAATATCCAGTTCGCATATATTATATATCCAGTGCACATATATTATATATCCAGTACACATATATTATATATATCCAGTGCACATATATTAAATATCCAGTGCACATATATTAAACATCCAGTGCACATATATTATATATCCAGTGCACATATATTATATATATCCAGTGCACATATATTAAATATCCAGTGCAAATATATTAAATATCCAGTGCACATATATTATATATATATATATATATATATATATATATATATATATATATATCCAGTGCACATATATTAAATATCTAGTGCACATAAATTAAATATCCAGTGCACATAAATTATATATCCAGTGCACATACATTATATATATCCAGTGCACATTTATTAAATATCTATTGCACATATATTATATTTCCAGTGCACATCTATTATATATATCCAGTGCAAATATATTAAATATCCAGTGCACATATATTATATATCCAGTGCATATACATTATATATATCCAGTGCACATTTTTTAAATATCCAGTGCACTTATATCATATATATCTAGTGCACATATAATAAATATACAGTGTACATATATTAAATATCTATTGCACATATATTAAATATATCCAGTTCACATATATTAAATATCCAGTGCACATACATTATATATATCCAAAGCACATATATTATATATATATATCCAGTGCACATATATTAAATATCCAGTGCACATATATTAAATATCCATTGCACATATATTATATATTTCCAGTGCACATATATTAAATATCAAGTGCACATATATTATTTTTCCAGTGCAAATACATTACATATATCCATTGCACATATATTAAACATCCAGTGCACATCAATTATATATCCAGTGCACATAAATTATGTATATCCAGTGCACATTTATTAAATATCTAGTGCACATATATTATATTTCCAGTGCACATATATTATATATATCCAGTGCACATATATTAAATATCCAGTGCACATATATTATATATCCAGTGCACATACATTATATATATATCAAGTGCACATATATTAAATATCCAGTGCACATATATTATATATCCAGTGCACATACATTATATATTTCCAGTACACATATTTTATCAATATACAGTGCATATATATTAAATATCCAGTGCACACATATTATATATCCAGTGCACATACATTATATATATCCAGTGCACATATATTAAATATCCAGTGCACATATATTAAATATCCAGTGCACATATATTAAATATCCCGTGCACAAAAATTAAATATCCAGTGCACATAAATTTTATATCCAGTGCACGTACATTATATATATCCAGTGCACATATATTAAATATCCTTTGCACATATATTATATATATCCAGTGCACATATATTAAATATCCAGTGCACACATATTATATATCCAGTGCACATACATTATATATATATCCAGTGCACATATATTAAATATCCAGTGCACATATATTATATATATCCAGTGCACACCTATTTAATATCCAGTGCACATATATTATATTTCCAGTGCACATATATTATTTATATCCAGTGCACATATATTAAATATCCAGTGCACATATATTAAATATCCAGTGCACATATATTAAAAATCCAGTGCACATATATTAAATATTCAGTGCACATAAATTATATATCTAGTGCACATACATTATATATATCCAGTGCACATACATTATATATATCCAGTGCACATTTATTAAATATCCAGTGCACATATATTATATATATATCTAGTGCACATATAATATATATACAGTGCACATATATTAAATATCCAGTGCACATATATTAAATATATCCAGTGCACATATATTAAACATCCAGTGCACATATATTATATATATCTAGTGCACATAAATTAAATATCCAGTGCACATATATTAAACATCCAGTGCACATATATTAAATATCCAGTGCACATATATTAAACATCCAGTGCACATATATTATATATATCCAGTGCACATAAATTAAATATCCAGTGCACATATATTAAACATCCAGTGCACATATATTAAATATCCAGTGCACATATATTATATATATCCAGTGCACATATATTAAATATCCAGTGCACATATATAAAACATCTAGTGCACATATAATAAATATACAGTGCACATATATTATATATCCAGTGCACATATATTAAATATATCCAGTGCACATATATTAAATATACAGTGCACATATATTATATATATCCAAAGCACATATATTATATATATCCAGTGCACATATATTAAATATCCAGTGCACATATATTAAACATCCAGTGCACATATATTATATATATCCAGTGCACATAAATTAAATATCCAGTGCACTTATATTATATATATCTAGTGCACATATAACAAATATACAGTGCACATATATTAAATATCTATTGCACATATATTAAATATATCCAGTTCACATATATTAAATATCCAGTGCACATACATTATATATATCCAAAGCAAATATATTATATATATATCCAGTGCACATATATTAAATATCCAGTGCACATATATTAAATATCCAGTGCACATATATTAAATATACATTGCACATATATTATATATTTCCAGTGCACATATATTAAATATCCAGTGCACATATATTATATTTCCAGTGCAAATACATTACATATATCCATTGCACATATATTAAACATCCAGTGCACATCAATTATATATCCAGTGCACATAAATTATGTATATCCAGTGGACATTTATTAAATATCTAGTGCACATATATTATATTTCCAGTGCTCATATATTATATATATCCAGTGCACATATATTAAATATCCAGTGCACATATATTATATATCCAGTGCACATACATTATATATATATATCAAGTGCACATATATTAAATATCCAGTGCACATATATTATATATCCAGTGCACATACATTATATATTTCCAGTGCACATATTTTATCAATATACAGTGCATATATATTAAATATCCAGTGCACACATATTATATATCCAGTGCACATACATTATATATATCCAGTGCACATATATTAAATATCCAGTGCACATATATTAAATATCCAGTGCACATATATTAAATATCCAGTGCACAAAAATTAAATATCCAGTGCACATAAATTTTATATCCAGTGCACGTACATTATATATATCCAGTGCACATATATTAAATATCCTTTGCACATATATTATATATATCCAGTGCACATATATTAAATATCCAGTGCACACATATTATATATCCAGTGCACATACATTATATATATATCCAGTGCACATATATTAAATATCCAGTGCACATATATTATATATATCCAGTGCACACCTATTTAATATCCAGTGCACATATATTATATTTCCAGTGCACATATATTATTTATATCCAGTGCACATATATTAAATATCCAGTGCACATATATTAAATATCCAGTGCACATATATTAAAAATCCAGTGCAAATATATTAAATATTCAGTGCACATAAATTATATATCTAGTGCACATACATTATATATATCCAGTGCACATACATTATATATATCCAGTGCACATTTATTAAATATCCAGTGCACATATATTATATATATATCTAGTGCACATATAATATATATACAGTGCACATATATTAAATATCCAGTGCACATATATTAAATATATCCAGTGCACATATATTAAACATCCAGTGCACATATATTATATATATCCAGTGCACATAAATTAAATATCCAGTGCACATATATTAAACATCCAGTGCACATATATTAAATATCCAGTGCACATATATTAAACATCCAGTGCACATATATTATATATATCCAGTGCACATAAATTAAATATCCAGTGCACATATATTAAACATCCAGTGCACATATATTAAATATCCAGTGCACATATATTATATATATCCAGTGCACATATATTAAATATCCAGTGCACATATATTAAACATCTAGTGCACATATAATAAATATACAGTGCACATATATTAAATATCCAGTGCACATATATTAAATATATCCAGTGCACATATATTAAATATCCAGTGCACATATATTATATATATCCAAAGCACATATATTATATATATCCAGTGCACATATATTAAATATACAGTGCACATATATTAAACATCCAGTGCACATATATTATATATATCCAGTGCACATAAATTAAATATCCAGTGCACATATATTTAACATCCAGTGCACATATATTAAATATCCAGTGCACATAAATTATATATCCAGTGCAAATATATTAAATATCCAGTTAACATATATTATATATCCAGTGCACATACATTATATATATCCAGTGCACATTTATTAAATATCCAGTGCACTTATATTTTATATATCTAGTGCACATATAATAAATATACAGTGCACATATATTAAATATCTATTGCACATATATTAAATATATCCAGTTCACATATATTAAATATCCAGTGCACATACATTATATATATCCAAAGCAAATATATTATATATATATCCAGTGCACATATATTAAATATCCAGTGCACATATATTATATTTCCAGTGCAAATACATTACATATATCCAGTGCACATATATTAAACATCCAGTGCACATCAATTATATATCCAGTGCACATAAATTATGTATATCCAGTGCACATTTATTAAATATCTAGTGCACATATATTATATTTCCAGTGCACATATATTATATATATCCAGTGCACATATATTAAATATCCAGTGCACATATATTATATATCCAGTGCACATACATTATATATATATATATCAAGTGCACATATATTAAATATCCAGTGCACATATATTATATATCCAGTGCACATACATTATATATTTCCAGTGCACATATTTTATCAATATACATTGCATATATATTAATTATTCAGTGCACACATATTATATATCCAGTGCACATACATTATATATATCCAGTGCACATATATTAAATATCCTTTGCACATATATTATATATATCCAGTGCACATATATTAAATATCCAGTGCACACATATTATATATCCAGTGCACATACATTATATATATCCAGTGCACATATATTAAATATCCAGTGCACATATATTAAATATATCCAGTGCACATATATTAAATATCCAGTGCACAAAAATTAAATATCCAGTGCACATAAATTATATATCCAGTGCACATACATTATATATATCCAGTGCACATATATTAAATATCCTTTGCACATATATTATATATATCCAGTGCACATATATTAAATATTCAGTGCACACATATTATATATCCAGTGCACATACATTATATGTATCCAGTGCACATTTATTAAATATCCAGTGCACATATATTATATATATATATCTAGTGCACATATAATATATATTCAGTGCACATATATTAAATATCCAGTGCACATATATTAAATATATCCAGTGCACATATATTAAATATCCAGTGCACATATATTATATATATCCAAAGCACATATATTATATATATCCAGTGCACATATATTAAATATCCAGTGCACATATATTAAACATCCAGTGCACATATATTATATATATCCAGTGCACATAAATTAAATATCCAGTGCACATATATTAAACATCCAGTGCACATATATTAAATATCCAGTGCACATAAATTATATATCCAGTGCACATAAATTATATATACCCAGTGCACATTTATTTAATATCCAGTGCACATATATTATATATATCCAGTGCACATATATTAAATATCCAGTGCACATATATTAAACATCTAGTGCACATATAATAAATATACAGTGCACATATATTAAATATCCAGTGCACATATATTAAATATATCCAGTGCACATATATTAAATATCCAGTGCACATGTATTATATATATCCAAAGCACATATATTATATATATCCAGTGCACATATATTAAATATCCAGTGCACATATATTAAACATCCAGTGCACATATATTATATATATCCAGTGCACATAAATTAAATATCCAGTGCACATATATTAAACATCCAGTGCACATATATTAAATATCCAGTGTACATAAATTATATATCCAGTGCAAATATATTAAATATCCAGTGCACATATATTATATATCCAGTGCACATACATTATATATATCCAGTGCACATTTATTAAATATCCAGTGCACTTATATTATATATATCTAGTGCACATATAATAAATATACAGTGCACATATATTAAATATCTATTGCACATATATTAAATATATCCAGTTCACATATATTAAATATCCAGTGCACATACATTATATATATCCAAAGCACATATATTATATATATATCCAGTGCACATATATTAAAAATCCAGTGCACATATATTAAATATCCAAAGCACATATATTATATATATATCCAGTGCACATATATTAAATATCCAGTGCACATATATTATATTTCCAGTGCAAATACATTACAAATATCCAGTGCACATATATTAAACATCCAGTGCACATCAATTATATATCCAGTGCACATAAATTATGTATATCCAGTGCACATTTATTAAATATCTAGTGCACATATATTATATTTCCAGTGCACATATATTATATATATCCAGTGCACATATATTAAATATCCAGTGCACATATATTATATATCCAGTGCACATACATTATATATATCCAGTGCACATATATTAAATATCCAGTGCACATATATTATATATCCAGTGCACATACATTATATATTTCCAGTGCACATATTTTATCAATATACAGTGCATATATATTAAATATCCAGTGCACACATATTATATATCCAGTGCACATACATTATATATATCCAGTGCACATATATTAAATATCCTTTGCACATATATTATATATATCCAGTGCACATATATTAAATATCCAGTGCACACATATTATATATCCAGTGCACATACATTATATATATCCAGTGCACATATATTAAATATCCAGTGCAAATATATTAAATATCCAGTGCACATATATTAAATATCCAGTGCACATATATTAAAAATCCAGTGCACATATATTAAATATCCAGTGCACATATATTAAATATTCAGTGCACATAAATTACATATCTAGTGCACATACATTATATATATCCAGTGCACATTTATTAAATATCCAGTGCACATATATTATATATATATCTAGTGCACATATAATATATATACAGTGCACATATATTAAATATCCAGTGCACATATATTAAATATATCCAGTGCACATATATTAAATATTCAGTGCACATATATTATATATATCCAAAGCACATATATTATATATATCCAGTGCACATATATTAAATATCCAGTGCACATATATTAAACATCCAGTGCACATATATTATATATATCCAGTGCACATAAATTAAATATCCAGTGCACATATATTAAACATCCAGTGCACATATATTAAATATCCAGTGCACATAAATTATATATCCAGTGCACATAAATTATATATACCCAGTGCACATTTATTTAATATCCAGTGCACATATATTATATATATCCAGTGCACATATATTAAATATCCAGTGCACATATATTAAACATCTAGTGCACATATATTATATATATCCAGTGCACATAAATTAAATATCCAGTGCACATATATTAAACATCCAGTGCACATATATTATATATCCAGTGCACATATATTATTTATATCCAGTGCACATATATTAAATATCCAGTGCACATAAATTAAATATCCAGTGCACATAAATTATATATCCAGTGCACATAAATTATATATACCCAGTGCACATTTATTTAATATCCAGTGCACATATATTATATTTCCAGTGCACATATATTATATATATCCAGTGCAAATATATTAAATATTCAGTGCACATATATTAAATATCCAGTGCACATATATTATATATATCTAGTGCACATATAATAAATATCCAGTGCACATATATTAAACATCTAGTGCACATAAATTATATATCCAGTGCACATACATTATATATATATATATATATATATATATCCAGTGCACACCTATTTAATATCCAGTGCACATACATTATATTTCCAGTGCACATATATTATTTATATCCAGTGCACATATATTAAATATCCAGTGTACATATTTTAAATATCCAGTGCACATATATTAAATATCCAGTGCACATAAATTATATATCCAGTGCACATACATTATATATATCCAATGCACATTTATTAAATATCCAGTGCACATATATTATATATATCTAGTGCACATATAATAAATATACAGTGCACATATATTAAATATCCAGTGCACATATATTAAATATATCCAGTGCACATATATTAAATATATCCAGTGCACATATATTAAATATCCAGTGCACATATATTATATATATCCAAAGCACATACATTATATATATCCAGTGCACATAGATTAAATATCCAGTGCACATATATTATATATCCAGTGCACATACATTATATATATATATCCAGTGCACACCTATTTAATATCCAGTGCACATATATTATATTTCCAGTGCACATATATTAAATATCCAGTGCACATATATTAAACATCCAGTGCACATATATTATATATATCCAGTGCACATAAATTAAATATCCAGTGCACATATATTAAACATCCAGTGCACATATATTAAATATTCAGTGCACATAAATTATATATCTAGTGCACATACATTATATATATCCAGTGCACATACATTATATATATCCAGTGCACATTTATTAAATATCCAGTGCACATATATTATATATATATCTAGTGCACATATAATATATATACAGTGCACATATATTAAATATCCAGTGCACATATATTAAATATATCCAGTGCACATATATTAAACATCCAGTGCACATATATTATATATATCCAGTGCACATAAATTAAATATCCAGTGCACATATATTAAACATCCAGTGCACATATATTAAATATCCAGTGCACATATATTAAACATCCAGTGCACATATATTATATATATCCAGTGCACATAAATTAAATATCCAGTGCACATATATTAAACATCCAGTGCACATATATTAAATATCCAGTGCACATATATTATATATATCCAGTGCACATATATTAAATATCCAGTGCACATATATTAAACATCTAGTGCACATATAATAAATATACAGTGCACATATATTAAATATCCAGTGCACATATATTAAATATATCCAGTGCACATATATTAAATATCCAGTGCACATATATTATATATATCCAAAGCACATATATTAAATATCCAGTGCACATATATTAAACATCCAGTGCACATATATTTTATATATCCAGTGCACATAAATTAAATATCCAGTGCACATATATTTAACATCCAGTGCACATATATTAAATATCCAGTGCACATAAATTATATATCCAGTGCAAATATATTAAATATCCAGTTAACATATATTATATATCCAGTGCACATACATTATATATATCCAGTGCACATTTATTAAATATCCAGTGCACTTATATTTTATATATCTAGTGCACATATAATAAATATACAGTGCACATATATTAAATATCTATTGCACATATATTAAATGTATCCAGTTTACATATATTAAATATCCAGTGCACATACATTATATATATCCAAAGCAAATATATTATATATATATCCAGTACACATATATTAAATATCCAGTGCACATATATTAAATATCCATTGCACATATATTATATATTTCCAGTGCACATATATTAAATATCCAGTGCACATATATTATATTTCCAGTGCAAATACATTACATATATCCAGTGCACATATATTAAACATCCAGTGCACATCAATTATATATCCAGTGCACATAAATTATGTATATCCAGTGCACATTTATTAAATATCTAGTGCACATATATTATATTTCCAGTGCACATATATTATATATATCCAGTGCACATATATTAAATATCCAGTGCACATATATTATATATCCAGTGCACATACATTATATATATATATCAAGTGCAAATATATTAAATATCCAGTGCACATATATTATATATCCAGTGCACTTACATTATATATTTCCAGCGCACATATTTTATCAATATACATTGCATATATATTAATTATCCAGTGCACACATATTATATATCCAGTGCACATACATTATATATATCCAGTGCACATATATTAAATATCCTTTGCACATATATTATATATATCCAGTGCACATATATTAAATATCCAGTGCACACATATTATATATCCAGTGCACATACATTATATATATCCAGTGCACATATATTAAATATCCAGTGCACATATATTAAATATATCCAGTGCACATATATTAAATATCCAGTGCACAAAAATTAAATATCCAGTGCACATAAATTATATATCCAGTGCACATATATTAAATATCCTTTGCACATATATTATATATATATATACAGTGCACATATATTAAATATCCAGTGCACACATATTATATATCCAGTGCACATACATTATATATATATATATCCAGTGCACATATATTAAATATCCAGTGCACATATATTATATATATCCAGTGCACACCTATTTAATATCCAGTGCACATATATTATATTTCCAGTGCACATATATTATTTATATCCAGTGCACATATATTAAATATCCAGTGCACATACATTAAATATCCAGTGCACATATATTAAAAATCCAGTGCACATATATTAAATATTCAGTGCACATAAATTATATATCTAGTGCACATACATTATATATATCCAGTGCACATTTATTAAATATCCAGTGCACATATATTATATATATATCTAGTGCACATATAATATATATTCAGTGCACATATATTAAATATCCAGTGCACATATATTAAATATATCCAGTGCACATATATTAAATATCCAGTGCACATATATTATATATATCCAAAGCACATATATTATATATATCCAGTGCACATATATTAAATATCCAGTGCACATATATTAAACATCCAGTGCACATATATTATATATATCCAGTGCACATAAATTAAATATCCAGTGCACATATATTAAACATCCAGTGCACATATATTAAATATCCAGTGCACATAAATTATATATCCAGTGCACATAAATTATATATACCCAGTGCACATTTATTTAATATCCAGTGCACATATATTATATATATCCAGTGCACATATATTAAATATCCAGTGCACATATATTATACATCTAGTGCACATATAATAAATATACAGTGCACATATATTAAATATCCAGTGCACATATATTAAATATATCCAGTGCACATATATTAAATATCCAGTGCACATATATTATATATATCCAAAGCACATATATTATATATATCCAGTGCACATATATTAAATATCCAGTGCACATATATTAAACATCCAGTGCACATATATTATATATATCCAGTGCACATAAATTAAATATCCAGTGCACATATATTAAACATCCAGTGCACATATATTAAATATCCAGTGTACATAAATTATATATCCAGTGCAAATATATTAAATATCCAGTGCACATATATTATATATCCAGTGCACATACATTATATATATCCAGTGCACATTTATTAAATATCCAGTGCACTTATATTATATATATCTAGTGCACATATAATAAATATACAGTGCACATATATGAAATATCTATTGCACATATATTAAATATATCCAGTTCACATATATTAAATATCCAGTACACATACATTATATATATCCAAAGCACATATATTATATATATATCCAGTGCACATATATTAAATATCCAGTGCACATATATTAAATATCCAAAGCACATATATTATATATATATCCAGTGCACATATATTAAATATCCAGTGCACATATATTATATTTCCAGTGCAAATACATTACAAATATCCAGTGCACATATATTAAACATCCAGTGCACATATATTAAATATCCAGTGCACATAAATTATATATCCAGTGCACATAAATTATATAAACCCAGTGCACATTTATTTAATATCCAGTGCACATATATTATATATATCCAGTGCACATATATTAAATATCCAGTGCACATATATTAAACATCCAGTGCACATATATTATATATATCCAGTGCACATAAATTAAATATCCAGTGCACATATATTAAACATCCAGTGAACATATATTATATATCCAGTGCACATATATTATATATATCCAGTGCACATATATTAAATATCCAGTGCACATAAATTAAATATCCGGTGCACATAAATTATATATCCAGTGCACATAAATTATATATACCCATTGCACATTTATTTAATATCCAGTGCACATATATTATATTTCCAGTGCACATATATTATATATATCCAGTGCAAATATATTAAATATTCAGTGCACATATACTAAATATCCAGTGCACATATAATAAATATCCAGTGCACATAAATTAAATATCCAGTGCACATCAATTATATATCCAGTGCACATTTATTAAATATCTAATGCACATATATTACATTTCCAGTGCTCATATATTATATATATCCAGTGCACATATATTTAATATCCAGTGCACATATATTAAATATATCCAGTGCACATATATTAAATATCCAGTGCACATAATTTATATATCCAGTGCACATACATTATATATATCTAGTGCACATTTATTAAATATCCAGTGCACATATATTATATTTCCAGTGCACATATATTATATATATCCAGTGCAAATATATTAAATATCCAGTGCACATAAATTATATATCCAGTGCACATATATTATGTATATCCAGTGCACATTTATTTAAAATCCAGTGCACATATATTATATTTCCAGTGCACATATATTATATATATCCAGTGCAAATATATTAAATATCCAGTGCACATATATTAAATATCAAGTGCACATATAATAAATATCCAGTGCACATATATTATATATCCAGTGCACATATATTAAATATCCAGTGCACATGTATTATATATATCTAGTGCACATATAATAAATATCCAGTGCACATATATTATATATCCATTGCACATATATTAAATATCCAGTGCACATATATTATATATCCAGTGCACACATATTATATATATTCAGTGCACATAAATAAAATATCCAGTTCGCATATATTATATATCCAGTGCACATATATTATATATCCAGTACACATATATTATATATATCCAGTGCACATATATTAAATATCCAGTGCACATATATTAAACATCCAGTGCACATATATTATATATCCAGTGCACATATACTATATATATCCAGTGCACATATATTAAATATCCAGTGCAAATATATTAAATATCCAGTGCACATATATTAAATATCTATTGCACATATATTAAATATATCCAGTTCACATATATTAAATATCCAGTGCACATACATTATATATATCCAAAGCACATATATTATATATATATCCAGTGCACATATATTAAATATCCAGTGCACATATATTAAATATCCATTGCACATATATTATATATTTCCAGTGCACATATATTAAATATCAAGTGCAAATATATTATATTTCCAGTGCAAATACATTACATATATCCATTGCACATATATTAAACATCCAGTGCACATCAATTATATATCCAGTGCACATAAATTATGTATATCCAGTGCACATTTATTAAATATCTAGTGCACATATATTATATTTCCAGTGCACATATATTATATATATCCAGTGCACATATATTAAATATCCAGTGCACATATATTATATATCCAGTGCACATACATTATATATATATCAAGTGCACATATATTAAATATCCAGTGCACATATATTATATATCCAGTGCACATACATTATATATTTCCAGTACACATATTTTATTAATATACAGTGCATATATATTAAATATCCAGTGCACACATATTATATATCCAGTGCACATACATTATATATATCCAGTGCACATATATTAAATATCCAGTGCACATATATTAAATATCCAGTGCACATATATTAAATGTCCAGTGCACAAAAATTAAATATCCAGTGCACATAATTTTTATATCCAGTGCACGTACATTATATATATCCAGTGCACATATATTAAATATCCTTTGCACATATATTATATATATCCAGTGCACATATATTAAATATCCAGTGCACACATATTATATATCCAGTGCACATACATTATATATATATCCAGTGCACATATATTAAATATCCAGTGCACATATATTATATATATCCAGTGCACACCTATTTAATATCCAGTGCACATATATTATATTTCCAGTGCACATATATTATTTATATCCAGTGCACATATATTAAATATCCAGTGCACATATATTAAATATCCAGTGCACATATATTAAACATCCAGTGCACATATATTAAATATCGTTTGCACATATATTATATATATCCAGTGCACATATATTAAATATCCAGTGCACACATATTATATATCCAGTGCACATACATTATATATATCCAGTGCACATATATTAAATATCCAGTGCACATATATTAAATATATCCAGTGCACATATATTAAATATCCAGTGCACACATATTATATATCCAGTGCACATACATTATATATATCCAGTGCACATATATTAAATATCCAGTGCACATATATTAAATATATCCAGTGCACATATATTAAATATCCAGTGCACAAAAATTAAATATCCAGTGCACATAAATTATATATCCAGTGCACATACATTATATATATATCCAGTGCACACCTATTTAATATCCAGTGCACATATATTATATTTCCAGTGCACATATATTATTTATATCCAGTGCACATATATTAAATATCCAGTGCACATATATTAAATATCCAGTGCACATAAATTATATATCTAGTGCACATACATTATATATATCCAGTGCACATTTATTAAATATCCAGTGCACATATATTATATATATCTAGTGCACATATAATATATATAGTGCACATATATTAAATATCCAGTGCTCATATATTAAATATATCCAGTGCACATATATTAAATATCCAGTGCACATATATTATATATATCCAAAGCACATATATTATATATATCCAGTGCACATATATTAAATATCCAGTGCACATATATTAAACATCCAGTGCACATATATTATATATATCCAGTGCACATAAATTAAATATCCAGTGCACATATATTAAACATCCAGTGCACATATATTAAATATCCAGTGCACATAAATTATATATCCAGTGCACATAAATTATATAAACCCAGTGCACATTTATTTAATATTCAGTCAACATATATTATATATATCCAGTGCACATATATTAAATATCCAGTGCACATATATTAAACATCCAGTGCACATATATTATATATATCCAGTGCACATAAATTAAATATCCAGTGCACATATATTAAACATCCAGTGCACATATATTATATATCCAGTGCACATATATTATATATATCCAGTGCACATATATTAAATATCCAGTGCACATAAATTAAATATCCAGTGCACATAAATTATATATCCAGTGCACATAAATTATATATACCCAGTGCACATTTATTTAATATCCAGCGCACATATATTATATTTCCAGTGCACATATATTATATATCCAGTGCAAATATATTAAATATTCAGTGCACATATATTAAATATCCAGTGCACATATAATAAATATTCAGTGCATATATATTATATATCCAGTGCACAGACATTATATATATCCAGTGCACATATATTAAATATCCAGTGCACATATATTATATATATCTAGTGCACATATAATAAATATCCAGTGCACATATATTAAATATCCAGTGCACATAAATTAAATTTCCAGTGCACATAAATTATATATCCAGTGCATATACATTATATATATCCAGTTCAAATATATGAAATATCCAGTGCGCATATATTAAATATATCCAGTGCACATATATTAAATATCCAGTGCACAAAAATTAAATATCTAGTGCACATAAATTATATATCCAGTGCACATACATTATATATATCCAGTGCACATATATTAAATATCCAGTGCACATATATTAAATATATCCAGTGCACTTATATTAAATATCCAGTGCACAAAAATTAAATATCCAGTGCACATAAATTATATATCCAGTGCACATACATTATATATATATATATATCCAGTGCACACCTATTTAATATCCAGTGCACATATATTATATTTCCAGTGCACATATATTATTTATATCCAGTGCACATATATTAAATATCCAGTGCACATATATTAAATATCCAGTGCACATATATTAAATATCCAGTGCACATATATTAAACATCCAGTGCACATATATTATATATATCCAGTGCACATAAATTAAATATCCAGTGCACATATATTAAACATCCAGTGCACATATATTAAATATCCAGTGCACATAAATTATATATCCAGTGCACATAAATTATATAAACCCAGTGCACATTTATTTAATATCCAGTGCACATATATTATATATATCCAGTGCACATATATTAAATATCCAGTGCACATATATTAATCATCCAGTGCACATATATTATACATATCCAGTGCACATAAATTAAATATCCAGTGCACATATATTAAACATCCAGTGCTCATATATTATATATCCAGTGCACATAAATTATGTATATCCAGTGCACATTTATTAAATATCTAGTGCACATATATTATATTTCCAGTGCACATATATTATATATATCCAGTGCACATATATTAAATATCCAGTGCACATATATTATATATCCAGTGCACATACATTATATATATATCAAGTGCACATATATTAAATATCCAGTGCACATATATTATATATCCAGTGCACATACATTATATATTTCCAGTGCACATATTTTATCAATATACAGTGCATATATATTAAATATCCAGTGCACACATATTATATATCCAGTGCACATACATTATATATATCCAGTGCACATATATTAAATATCCAGTGCACATATATTAAATATATCCAGTGCACATACATTATATATATCCAGTGCACATATATTAAATATCCAGTGCACATATATTAAATATATCCAGTGCACATATATTAAATATCCAGTGCACAAAAATTAAATATCCAGTGCACATAAATTATATATCCAGTGCACATACATTATATATATATCCAGTGCACACCTATTTAATATCCAGTGCACATATATTATATTTCCAGTGCACATATATTATTTATATCCAGTGCACATATATTAAATATCCAGTGCACATATATTAAATATCCAGTGCACATAAATTATATATCTAGTGCACATACATTATATATATCCAGTGCACATTTATTAAATATCCAGTGCACATATATTATATATATCTAGTGCACATATAATATATATAGTGCACATATATTAAATATCCAGTGCTCATATATTAAATATATCCAGTGCACATATATTAAATATCCAGTGCACATATATTATATATATCCAAAGCACATATATTATATATATCAAGTGCACATATATTAAATATCCAGTGCACATATATTAAACATCCAGTGCACATATATTATATATATCCAGTGCACATAAATTAAATATCCAGTGCACATATATTAAACATCCAGTGCACATATATTAAATATCCAGTGCACATAAATTATATATCCAGTGCACATAAATTATATAAACCCAGTGCACATTTATTTAATATTCAGTCAACATATATTATATATATCCAGTGCACATATATTAAATATCCAGTGCACATATATTAAACATCCAGTGCACATATATTATATATATCCAGTGCACATAAATTAAATATCCAGTGCACATATATTAAACATCCAGTGCACATATATTATATATCCAGTGCACATATATTATATATATCCAGTGCACATATATTAAATATCCAGTGCACATAAATTAAATATCCAGTGCACATAAATTATACATCCAGTGCACATAAATTATATATACCCAGTGCACATTTATTTAATATCCAGCGCACATATATTATATTTCCAGTGCACATATATTATATATCCAGTGCAAATATATTAAATATTCAGTGCACATATATTAAATATCCAGTGCACATATAATAAATATTCAGTGCATATATATTATATATCCAGTGCACAGACATTATATATATCCAGTGCACATATATTAAATATCCAGTGCACATATATTATATATATCTAGTGCACATATAATAAATATCCAGTGCACATATATTAAATATCCAGTGCACATAAATTAAATTTCCAGTGCACATAAATTATATATCCAGTGCATATACATTATATATATCCAGTTCAAATATATTAAATATCCAGTGCGCATATATTAAATATATCCAGTGCACATATATTAAATATCCAGTGCACAAAAATTAAATATCTAGTGCACATAAATTATATATCCAGTGCACATACATTATATATATCCAGTGCACATATATTAAATATCCAGTGCACATATATTAAATATATCCAGTGCACTTATATTAAATATCCAGTGCACAAAAATTAAATATCCAGTGCACATAAATTATATATCCAGTGCACATACATTATATATATATATCCAGTGCACACCTATTTAATATCCAGTGCACATATATTATATTTCCAGTGCACATATATTATTTATATCCAGTGCACATATATTAAATATCCAGTGCACATATAATAAATATCCAGTGCACATATATTAAATATCCAGTGCACATATATTAAACATCCAGTGCACATATATTATATATATCCAGTGCACATAAATTAAATATCCAGTGCACATATATTAAACATCCAGTGCACATATATTAAATATCCAGTGCACATAAATTATATATCCAGTGCACATAAATTATATAAACCCAGTGCACATTTATTTAATATCCAGTGCACATATATTATATATATCCAGTGCACATATATTAAATATCCAGTGCACATATATTAATCATCCAGTGCACATA